>NW_020454427.1:3098090-3124493 GCF_003342845.1 Nothoprocta perdicaria | reverse complement strand
GCGCTGCCCCGGGCGCCGCCAGCCGCGAGGCCGTTTGGTGCGTGGCCGGCGCCACGGGGGGATCCCCGTTAACGAGGAGAGGGGAGAACAGCGCGAGGGGAGGCACGAGAGGCGGCCGGGAGCCCGCGGCTGCCCGCGGGGACCCAGCGTGAAAGCTGGAGGGCGGCGGCGGTTCTGCGCCTCGTGCTCACCTCCAGTCCCGGCTTGTAGCAGGGCCGGGCAGCCCTTTTCCAAAGAGAGCGCAGCAAAGCAGCCCTTGYGCTTTGGTCCGAGTCCTGTGGTAGCTTTTTGGATCAAAACCAAGGATGGGATCCACCTTCTTCCACGTTGGGAAAGGAAAACTTAATTTTACCTGTCAGTTCTCTGGGGTCATCCATGGGCAAAACACCACACACCCTGTAGCCTTTGGGCACATCCAGAGGTTCCTGCTGCTCTCCCAACAGGAGCTGCCTCTTAGAGAAACATAGCGCCTCGGCTAGGTCACACCAAGGAGCTGTACTGCACGTGTTTTTTGTCCATGTGGCACATAACACTTATTAAATGAAGAAGATCCAAAGTGTAGGCACTCCCCCTCTGCTATTAAACTCGCTAAAGTCCTGAGACAGTGCTGTTACATATCTATATGCATCTTCGCATAAGTATGTATCTGGAATAAACATTTTTTAAATGCCAGAAGGCATTTTTTATTTGCCTGCAGTGTTGTACAGATGACCAGTCACATAGGCCATAAAAGGTGCTTTCCATTCTGCTTTCAGTCCCTTCACTCCTGAAGTCATAGCACACAAGGCATGATGTCTTTAACAGATACACCAGAAATGAAGCTGTATTCACCAGGTCCAGTGGCTGCAAGGATGTGAAGCATATTAAATGAATCTTTAGTAGCATTTTTTCAATAAATGGATAAAAAAAAGAAAAAAGAAAAGAAAAACACAATGCCACAAAAACTCTGTGATCACAGCTGGATTGTGGAGCACTCCAGTGAAGGATTCACAGGTTTTGTTGTGCTTTGGTTTTGTGCTGTTGCAGGTCACACACATTTTTAGGCGCGGGTGAATCAGCATACAAGTGATTTCAGCTTTCACCAAGTCCTTCCAGTCATCCCAGTTACTCAGTTATAGCAGCTCTTGTTTTGACAAAGATCAATTTTACACTTTCACAGAGGAGCTAAAGCAATTTTTTTTCCCCCTAGGAAGTGACTCTTCCTGGAAAGCATGCAGTAACTTTCCCTCGCCGGGAAAGTGATGGATGGGCTTTAAGAACAGATGGCTTCATAATTAGTTGTTCCGCTCTATTAGGTGCCTCCCGACTTTGTGTGGAATAACGCTGACCTGTCACAGGGCAGCGAGAGGACACGAGCCCGCTGGGTGGCGCAAACACACCAGGCACGAGCAGCCTGGGAGCGGCCACGTCCCTCCCATTCACTGGGTTTTCATTCATCCTTCTATCCAAAGTACRCCGAAGAAGGGCCACACACACAGCTGTAGTCCAGGAACTCATGGATCTTTTTAAACCAAAGCAAGCTCCCAATGTGAACGTGCTCTTGGTACTTCCAGGCTCGATAGAAAAGGCATAAGCTCCCTGAACTGCATCTGCTCCCATAGACTTTGCGACTTAGCCACACCAAAACCACCACTCTGCAACTCATTTCTGAGGCTGCACTCAAGAGAATGTGGCTGTCACTTCCCAGCAGTGTTTAAAACTGGGCAGAAAAAGAYACTGACATACTTACTTTCCTCCATTTGCCATGCTGGTGTTCTAGTTCATTTGAACTGCCTAATTCTCGCACGATAAAGGCATTTGGTAAGGAAAAGGTCCCTGGGGAAGCTACTCTGCTCAGAGGATGCTGAGCTAGCACCAAAACGTGGGTTAGGCAAAAGCAACATTACGTAGACCAAAACTCACAGTCTACCAGAGCTCAAATAGGGGGAAGTCTCAAACTGAGCCAAAATGATGGCATAGGGAAATATTTTTATCCTTATAATTTAAAATAAGAAAAACAAAGGGGGAAAARAGGGGGAAAAAAGCAAATAAGGTAMCATTTTACTACCAATACAAAACTTAATTAACATAATCTACTTACTGTCAGGAAATATTCACAGAATTRGGTAGGAAGAGCCCTCTGAGCAGGGTCAGCTGGAGCAGACTGCTTAGGACCGTGTCCAGTCCCGTTTTGAGCATCTCAAAGAACGGAGACTCCACAAGCTCTCCGGCGACCTGCTCCACCCTTGAGCCACCCACACACTGAATTTTTTTTTCCTTATATTTAGATTTCCTGCATTTGTCCTCCTGCCTGACAGCAGGCACCCCTGCAGCAGCCCAGCTCTGCCTTCCCAGGTAAAAGCCTCCCCCAGGCAGGTCTTTAAGCACCATGAAAAGATGCCACCTGTGTCTCCCCAGGCTCCACAACCCCAGCGCTCTCAGCCTCTGCTCCCGTGTCAGACAGCTGGTCATCTTTGTGGCCCTGCACTGGACTTGCTCAAGTACATCCACCTTCTCTTGTGCCAGAGCGCCCCAAATGGGACACAGTAACCCAGGTATGGTCTCCTCAGCACTCAGTAGAGGACAAGGATCTCCCCTCTTGACCACACTCCTCCTAATGACTAACTAGCATTACCTGTTATCTATACTATAATCTAATGCTACACATTTACTTACCACTATGCCAGTATTCAACACAAGCAAGAGTGACAATGTCCAAGGGAAAAAAAATTGAACAAATAAAGTACATTAAAATATTAACTCAGACTACRATAAGCATTTTTAAACCACATTGTCTATATCACCTGTGATAAAAATATAAATAAAACATTTCATTTTGGAACCTTTAACTTTTTAAGAAAATGGTAGGCCAAGAGTAAACCCACAGTGTGCTTACCTTCATCTCAGGTCTTCTTGGTAATACAAAATTTAAGTTTCATTGTTGTAACCATAAGAAAAAGGATTGGAGCAAATAGGAAGACTCAGTTTCATATCCATGATCAAGATGCCTATTTATGGGATAGGTAACAAGACACACCTGGACACACAACTGGGATGAGGGCCACTTCACACAACCTGTGTGGTGCCTTTGCTAAGCAAGGGAAGTTCCCAGGGCCACATATGTTTGACTGATGATTTGCAGATCACAAAAAGACGTGGTCCAGAAATCTTCCCCCCAGGACCAATCCAAACAGAATGATATTGCATCTTGGCATTTTCACTATGTGGTAATTCTGGATAAATGTGTTCACTGAGGCCCCTAAATTTTCTCGTATTGGAACATTTTCCAGGGCAATAAAACAGACTGCTAGTATTCTTGCAATGTGCACTTGCCTCTTTCCTTGATACACCAATGGTAATTAAGTCCTAGCACATCCTGAGACAAACAAAAATCCAGTCTTGAACTGTTTTCTTTTCAGGGTCAAAAACTCTTTTCTGAAATCTCATTTCTCTCTTTTTTTTTTCCCCCGTTGCTTAAACTAGCTGGCTRTACCTTTTCACCACAAACTTTTGACCTTGTTATTTTTGAGTTGCTAAAAAGGTATATTAAAAAAGTGACAGCCCTAGCAGAGTCTGTATTGTTTCAATTTCCAAAGCTAAAAGCACACATGTATGTACTGGAGCAACTCAGATCTCAGTTGTTCTGAATGAGCATAAATTATATACATAGCCATACTGCATAAAATTCACAAAATACATGAAAAATAAAATACATCTGTATAGCTAGTAGCAATTATTTACCTATGGAAATGAGACACTACTTCCAGTTAATACATTATTCTTTATTAATTTGTAACTGTAGCAATCTTTGTGCAAAACAGACAAAATATAAATATAGACAAAATATAAAAGTAAAAAAGAAATCTTTTACGTCATTTAACATGTTGCTTATATCCTGAAGATGTTTGTAATTTTAGCTGGTGATCACATTTTTTTGTTCCACGTGCAGCAAGAGGAACACTACTAGCTGCCCACGCAGGGGTGCACACCAGCAGTGTGCCTCCCCACACACCCAACACAACACCACCCAAGGGACACGCTGCCAACCTGAATGGCACGGCGGTATCAGAAAAGAAACRTTGCAGAATAAACCAATGATCTAATATATAATTATCTGTATGGATGGAATTGGGATAGTTTTTCGTAAGATTCTGGACGCTATCATTGCATCTTTGCTGTTCTCCTCCGATAGGTGTATTGGCTATTTTAAAGAGTAGTTGGCACTGCACTTACCGAGTATGTCATATTGTAAAGACCCTGTGTCACCTCTCTAACAGCTCGAGCTCAACTGCTTGAAGGATCCAGATTTTGTTCTGATCTTTTAAAAAGAAAATTTGAAAAATATYTCCAGATCTGATTTGGTAATGTCATTATAAAGTACTTTAGAAGTAATTTTAAAATATTTGAAGGATTTCAGTATTTTCTAAAAATAGCAGGTTTTCTTGCATTTTCAATCAATATCAGGAAAATATTTAAAAGTTCATTTTCACAAAAACATTAAAAGCAGACGAGTAATTTATTACAWAACAAAAAATATAAATAATGGATTCATTTTTTAAGAAAAATACATAATAAACAGTATGAATTCGCGAAACATTGGCATTCTTCATGTTGTTTAAAAGTGAATGTTTACTTACACTTTATGTAAACAAGAAACACTTGTTAAAAACAAACACACAGGAAACCATCATTAATATACATATACATGGGCTCATTTTTTTAGATAAATAAGCATGTTCTCCAATATTAGTTCACACTGTAAGATGAACTTAACCATACAAGATAAGCAAACAAAATAATAAAATGCAAACAAGAGGCTGTCCTATCAAGTTGTGATCCAAAACCATAAAGATCAAACAGTGAGCAAAAATCTGGACAATCCAGATAACTGGAAAAGAAGAATTTTGCAAAGCTGATTATTCCACAGGTTTTCACAAATTTCAAAGGTAATAACTGATCTGGAGAAAACTCAGAGGTAGAACTTGTCAGCCTTCATAATTTTCAAAAATAAGTCCTTGTAACAAGGTAATGCTTCTGCAGCTTAAGTACTCGTTATTCCTTGAAACTCACATTTCTGGTGGAGAAAGAAAGTTTTCAAAATGAAACCATCTGCTTATAATATTTTTTACTAGTTAAAATTAGGATGAAAGGTAACAATTAGATCTGATCTGAGTTATCCAAAACTGTAAATGCCTATCATTCTTAATTGCTCAAGTGAACAGAAMATTTATTGAGAAACTAAAAATCAGACTAGAGAAAGTTTCAATACTACAGAACAGTGCAGTACTTAATACTACCAAAGGGTGTACTCGCAGAGTCCCTTTACTGTAGCAGCCTCCCAAGAAGGAACAAGTAAGTAATGCCCATAAGAAAAGCGGTAACGCAGAGATCATGTTAATATAAAAATTGATAGGTTGAGAACGCAATATAGTAAAAATCTGCATATTAATGCAGTTGTTGGAATTGGAATCTGTAAGATTCCAATGACTTACTTTTCAGGTACAGCTCTATCAGCCGTCCTTCCAGCCGCTCGCTCCGGGGAATGCGCGGGAGACCTCAACGTGGAGCTGAGAGGCGATGATGCGCGGAGCGACGACGTGGAGAGGCCGTGTCGACGCATCTCCTGGATCGCGCGCTCCCTGCCAACACGGGGCAAAACTTGGTAAGAAAGCAAAGCTCTTCACCATGTCGCCCAACTTTCTTCTTATGTTAACGAGGAAACATATTAATGGTAAATTCATAGAGTATTTAAAGAAGCAAYAGTATTAAAGAGGAAAAGAAGACACTTCACTCCAAAAGAGCCACCCCTTACCGTTCAAACCGTTCGGTCGTTAGCTGCCTTTTCAAAACATCATAGTCAGTCTGCAGCTGCGCAGCTTTACTTCGAAGCATGGAAACCTCTCTGCTATGACTGCTTCTAAAACACCAACCAACAAAAAAAAGCAACAAACAGAAAAGAAAAACCATGAAAAGCAATAAAGTTTTCTTTGAACCTTGCTCATCTAGCAGAACTAGTACAAACAAAACAAGAAGTAATAGTCAACACCTTGCAGGCATGCCAAAAGGGAAACAAATCAGAAGCAGTGAGAAGARTAAACACAACAGCGTGTTTCTAAGGTGAGAAAGCAGTGAGAAGCTTGCAAGGCTCGCACCGTATTTGTACTGCAGTACATTRTATTCTCCTTTAGCCAAACTTAAACATAGGCATGGTTTATAACAACAGATGAAACAAGTCATTGTTTTATTCATTTACTAGGCTCTGTTTCAATATGAGGAGGTCTTTAAGTGCACATATTAAAGAAGGAAAAAGTAATGGCTATCCACAAAAAAATACAGATACAGCTTCAATAAAAAGTGTATCAAGCAGGCTACACTTCTCTGGSTAGAAATTAACATAACTGAATCAAATCCAGGTAAAACTGGTATTAAAGCAAGCTCAGTCCAGCTACCTCACCTGCTAGCCCATTTGCTTCAATGACAAGAATTTGAAAGAAAAGTAGCTTTGTCAATCTTAGTAACAATTAAACGTGCTGCTCAGCTAATCACCAACTTGGATAGTTCACGTCTTGTTTGCAAAACACCACAAACACCATTAGAAAGCAAACAAAGTTATCATCAAGCAAACCAGTCATCACTGAGAGCAAAGTCAGGGGTCTAAATCAGACTCCAATCATATTATTGCATATAGTCTTCAAAGCCAGTGTGACAAAAGTGCTCGAAAGTCACTTCTRGAGGATGCAAAGATGTCCTAGCTTGTGGCTAAAGCCCTGGGCTTGAATTCCGGACAATGGATTCCATTCCTATCATCATCACAGGCTTCCCATCTGGCACCTGCTGGTCTGATTCCAGGAAGACAYAAACTACTCAAGTGTTTGGATCCAAAACAAACAAAGTCTATTTTTTTCCTGTGTCCCTACTCATCAGTAAAATTCTCAGAATGATTTCTTGATCCAGTGTGTAGTGATCAGATGCAGAAGAGAAGAGGTTTCAGTTTTCGATGACACATTATTCTAAGTCCTTCAGAGACTGGCATATGCTTTCAGGATGAAGGTAAGAATTCAGGACCCAGTATCATTATTAYAAAATAAAGAAAGAAAGCAAACAGTTCTGTGAGTTCTGAGGTTATTGCATGTAAGTGACATTAAAACAAAGATAAGGAAGTCAATGATCCACAAAAGACTAAGACTAAATTAATTTGGAAGCTTTATAMATAATAGCGACCATATAATTAGAGTATGTGAACATATACTATTTTTTCCACAGGACATCTACCTGTTCTGTAGTTGGGACATTCTGACAGTTTAAGTTCTTTGTATGTGATCTAGATTTCTTTCAAGTAACCAGAACTCAGTGATTCCAAGAGATAGAGCTGCTCAAGGGAGAACGACAGCGTTGTCCTCTACAAATTAACTATGGTCTGTATTGCATAAGGGAACRTGATCTCTCCCTATTGTCTTCCATATGTTTCCTTTCTGCCCCACCTTAGTACTTAATAACTGAGTGTATCTATTCTTCCTTTCTTGAAATTCTGATTTGACTTTATTCTTTACACCTTTACACACTGCTCTTTCCTGCTACGTAATGCAAATATACCATTATCTTCACTGGCAAATTCATCACCAGGGGAATAAAAAGTATTTTCATTGCATGATGATACCTACAAAAAAAACCCTCGATTTCCCTGCTTCAAATCATAAGGAAAATGTATTAACTTTAGATTTATTAAATCCTATGAAGGAGAAGARTCATATAAGCTTTGCATCCTAATATATAACTTTTTAAAGTATATGTCCAACTGATACTGGAATGCATACCTACATTTACAGATGCAGTTAAATAAACAATTTTATAAATTATCATGTCTTGCCTGGCTCTGGAGTGCCAGCAGCAGATCAGCTAACTATGAAGATTAAGGATTTTAGTGACTGAAAAGATGGGAGAATTAAATGAGATGTGTCAATTTCATGAAAGACATCACCTCCTGGGCCTGATTCATGGTGGGAAAGATTCTGATGTGAAAATGAATAACAACTAGCACAGACAGAACTAAAATGAAGCAAACAATCTGGAGCCAGACTGGGAAGAGATTCGGAGGGAGCTTGAGTGCTTCTTCTCAAGCCTGGCAGAACAAGTTCAGCAGGGGGTACCATCCTCAGCAGTCGGTGTCCCTTGAACAGGGCTAGCGCTAAACTGATGCCTACCACAACCACCTGGGAATAACGAAAGAGATCTGAAAGATCTAAGAGAAGCTTAAGGGAAAACAATGTCATGACAGAACAAAATGCTTGTCTGCAAAACCCACTCAACCATACTAAGTATTGAAGGTTCCAATATGTGCAAAAATTTCATTATAATTTATATAAAACAAACACTGTTAGAACTTACAGTTTGCTCTCAGCAAGTGTTAGCTTGTCTTTCAGCAACTGAATTTCTGAATCTTTTTCATGGGATGTTAAATGGTTCTGAAATTCTTTATCTCTACTAGTAGCCAGCAGCGCTTCAAGGTTCTGAATTGTGAGTCTCTCACTGGATAACTGCTTCTTCAGCAACTCTGTCTCTGATTTTATGTCTTCTAACTCAGCTACAACCTAAGGCACAAATTTGCATTCATTATAAATTTACTAGTTTACAAACATAAACATGCAGAATTCTCTTTCCTGAAACTTGTTACAAAAATCGAAATGACTTTAAATTTCATAAAAATGAAAACTGAAACTGAGCTCAAAAAAACATATTAAGCCTCTAAACCTATAAATTATACTGAGTTATTTAATACTCAGAGGTGCATCTGTCAAGCATTTTGCAAGAACTGTAATCACCAAATGCTAGAAATACTTTGTTGAATGATTGGAATACTAATCACTTGGCAGCAGTAGGCTATTGCACAGGTGAAAAAAAATATAGCATTTACTTCATTCTATTTGACTAGGTTAGCTTACAATTAGCTTCTCAACTTTTTACAAAAAAATAAAAACACTTGTTTTCCTCAATCAATTTATGAATATAAACAACTGGGAGGATGAGGCTCACTTTCCACGTTTTTGAATACACTAACAGAAAGCCAGATCAAGTCCTTACGTATAGACAYAAATTCATGTAATAACCAGTCGCAAAGAAAAACATTCATGTACTAAAGAAATATAATAATGATTTTATTTTATTGAAGTAACTATTTCACAGAATCACRAAAAAGATGGGGCTTGGAAGGGACCTCTGGAGATCACATGGTCTAACCTCCCTGCTCAAGCAGGGTCAGCTAACGCAGGTCGCCCAGGATCGGATCCAGGTGAGTTTTGCTTATATCCAAGGATGGAAACTCCACATCACTTCTGGACAACCTGCCCCAGAGTTCAGCACCCCTCACAGTGCAGAAGTGTTTTCCTGTGTTCAAGTGGAACTTCCTGTATTTCAGTTTGTGCCCGCTGCCTCTTGTCCTTTGCCCTGTCACTGGGCAACACTGAGAACAGCCTGGCCCCGTCCTCTTGACACACTCCCTTCTCATATCAGAAATGTTACTGCCCATTCATCATCCTTGCGGCCCAATTACTTCAAAATATTTTATGCATTTCAGCTAAAATTAAAATTTCATTTTGATTGAAAAAATAATTAGGGAAACCATTGAAATAAGAGATGCACAATTCAGCTTTATAAAAGAAAAGCTGATATTTGAATAATCATAGTTAAAAAAAAGACCATAAATACAGCTTGCATCTCTAGTTGGCAAATCTATGGCTACCCCATACTGTAATGGTTAGTGAAGCAAATTCATCATTACTGTACAAAAATATAATACTTATAATGCACATGTTGATTAAAAACAAAATAAGCTATTTTATTATTGCCTCTGCTACTTACCCTTTCATAATCCATGCTTTTGGATGTCAGCTGCCGAGACAAATGGTCCTTGCCAGTCTCGAGCTTCACRCACAGTTCTCTCACAGAAGCCAGATCAGCCAACACAGAAGATTTCTCCTGATTTTCACGTTTCAGATCCTCTTCCAGTTTGGACATATTTTTTGTAATAGAGGAGATCTGAGATTCATATGCTTGATGTGCGACAATATGCTGAACAAAATCAAACGTGGACCCTCAGTGTTAAATRCAATAATTCTGTTGAGTAACACTTTTTTTCTTATACTTGCATGGTAAACTGAAATTTAAATTATCCTAATTGCCTTCCATCTCCCTAAATCACAGCAAGGAACTACCATYAAGATCATGAAGATTACAAGGCATTACACAATAGCAGAAGGAATCTGTATTGCAGCTTTGAAGATAAATGAAAAGCATACAATACAAAAAAACATTATCTATTCTTTACACGTAATCACAGAATGGTTGAGGTTGGAAGGCACCTCTAGAGATCATAYAGTCCAACCCCCCTGCTCCAGCAGGGACACCCAGAGCACAGGGCGGCATCCAGGCGGGTTGGGAAGATCTCCAGAGAAGGAGACTCTCCAACCTCCCTGGGTAGCCTGTTCCAGGGCTCTGTCACCCTAACATGAAAGAAGTTCTTCCTCACATGGAGATGGAATTTCCTGTGTTTCAACTTGTACCCACTACCCCTTGTCCTGCCATTGGCCACCACTGAGAAGAGTTTGCCCCTCTCCTCCTTACATTCTCCCCTCAGGTACTTAGACATGTCGATCAGATCTCCTCTCAGTCTTCTCCAGGCTAAACAGGCCCAGCTCGCTTAGTCTTTCCTCCTAAGATAAATGCTCCAATCCCCAGCTTCCATTAAAACATTAAAAATGTCAACATCATTAGAAGCAACTTGAGTGTAACTCACTTGCCTTGACAGCATTACACTACATAAATTATTACCTCTTGTATCTCTTTTTCCAGAAGCTCTACTCTCTCGCGTAAATGCCTGCGGTCTGTATCTACAGAAAGGAGTTCCAGCCGTATTGAGCTGCTTTCTCCTTCAGCTTGATGAGCCTTGATTTCCCAGTCTTCAGCTTGYGAATGGAGCATTCGGAACTTCTCTAACAAATCTTGATTTTCTTTTTCCTGCGGAAATAGTAAAACATTCTYGGTCCAATGATTTTACTGAAAACAATAAATGTCTAGAGATTATAGCGTTACCTTTGATGCCATCAAGCTTTCAAATCTGGACACTTCAGTGATGTAATTATGAACTCTAGTCTTCATCTCTTCTTTTTCACGTATTGCATCTTCCAGTTCTGTACTGACAGCCTAAAAAGATTGCAAAAAGATCTGGAGAAAGGAGGCTACRCTGAAAGCCTCCTTTTCAGGGAAGTAATACATAACTTAATCCTATGATGCCACACAGTGCACTCATACCTGGTTTTCTCTGGTCATTGTAGCCAAGTCATCTTGCAAGCGCCTGTTTTCTCTCAAAGCAATTTCCTTTACTCGTCCCATTTCAGCAAGCTCCATGTGGGATGCATCAAGCTGGCGATGCAGACTCGTCATCTCACGGTCCCTGTTGCTCAGCATGTCCTTGAGCTGGCTGTCAAAGAGGAGATTTTWAAAATTTTATTTAAAATGTCCTTTCTCGAACTATAGCACATACTGCTGAAAATKATCAGATAGGGGTTCTGAATAGAAAACAAACAAACAAAAGGATACTAAACTTGTCTGACATGCAGGTTATCATCATTACACAGGCCATGAGTTAACAAAGTAGGCAAACTAAGGATTTAAAATCTCAGTGTACTCCAACAAAATAGAATTAATCTTCAACTTTAAAGATTTAGCTGGCACAATAAATAATACACATTTATTATGTAATTATAATAATTATATTTTTGTTTGCCTGTGTTTGGTAGTGGTTAGTTTGTTAGCAATTGCCTATCAATACCATAAGGGAAGAAGACAGATCCATCCCCGTGTAGCTTACACTTATAAAGCAACAATCAAAGAGTAAAGAAAAAATGTAGACAAAAGAAATAGAAATATTTCATGCATATCCACAGATATTTGCGTTAGCTTTTTGCTACAGATACTTCATGCACCAAAGTACAAAAATTTCAGTTAAACTGCTCTTCAGATGATTAACTGTTTTTACTGAGAAGTCATAGGTTGATGTTTGAAAATTGGCAAGAAAGGACCACATAAAACTCAYTAAGAAGCAAGAATCTAAAAGCAGACAGTAAATTAAAGCATTTTAATTAAGAGTGTGCCATTAATTTAAGCAGGAAGAATTAACTTGCCAATAATTAGAGGWTAATTCTGAGTCCGCATCTAATAATATCTAATACCTACAATGCTACAATGTCACTTCTAATTGAGAATCAAGATTGTTACTAATTAGGAAAAACAAAACCAGAAAACAATCATTAATGCCTATGCTTACAAAATCTTAGCAGCCTACCATGTAGCTGTAAGGAAAATGTCTTCAAAAGTCATATATAACTTTATCAACAGTGTACACTCCTTTACCTGACTTAAAAACAGAGTAATTACATCAAAGATGATTAAACACCAAAATAATTAAAACACCGGAGCAGTTTTAAAAGCCACCTACTACAGCTTTGAGACCACTGAAGATATTCACTGGAGAAAACAAGACTCCTCATGAAAGTGTGTCAGAGTGAGTCTTTACTTACTCTGTTGAGGAYTCCAACTCCGACAGAGTTAGCCGCAAATGAGTAATTGTTTTTTCCTACGGAAATAAAAGGAAAATTTGTATTAAAGAATATTATGTTGCACCATAACAAGATACTTCAAGTTAAAGATCTTTATAATTAGAAGTTTTATTTTAACTCTTCAGAAAACAGTTATTGCATCAAGTAATTGCACATTAAAATTTCCAAGGTTCCTTCCTTTATTGATAAAGGTTTGTCTTGACATTCAAAAGACAGGTCACTATGACCTCAAGCAAGAAACTTATGCCAACAACACTTCTGTATCGCTCAGAATGCTAAAGAACTACACTAACAATCACAATGAAAATTCTGATGAGCTGACAAATGGCCCTTTGTATTGCACAGATCCAAACATAAGAAGCCCAGAGMTCTGTGCAGTCTTCTGTCATCAAGGTAAAGGATCTGCATAAAATGTAACTACACTCCATATGGAATACAAAATAGTATTGTGTCACATACCTTATTAGCTAAGTTGTCATCTAAGCATGCAATTCTTTCAGTTTTTTCATCTACAGTTTCTTGAAGATTGTCCTTTTCCTTATCCAATACAGTAATAGTAGTTCTAAGCACATTGACTGTCTCATCCTGGGAGGTGCTCCTCTGGTTTAACCTATCTACAAATAAAAGAAGTAGTATTTTTAATTCTAAAAGAGCAAATAAGATTAAAAATATGAAAATAAATACAACCAAAAAGAAATTACCTATTTTTTCCTCCAGCTTTACAATTTCTTCTTGAGCTGACTGCAGTTCATCCTTTTTGAGAGACAACCGGTGCTGTAAATCTTCAACAGACCTCTGGAGTTGTTCATTTAAGAGCCTGGGAAATCAAGATAAAAAAAAAAAAAAAAAAAAAAAAAAAAGGAATTTTCTCTGGTCCCACCGATGTAGTTTGCATGGGCATCTGTCTTTGTTTTACAAAACAGCACTTTAAAGTCATTTAAGAAATTTCTGTTCCATTACATTTATAAGCAGAGAACAGGGCATTGGAGGAAGCAATTCTAGGAGGAGGAAAAAGTCTTCCCAGCAAGTTAGACAGAAAGGTTTTCTGTGTATCTGCTTACCAAATTAGGCCATGAAGAGATTGCTGTGAAAAGCCACCACAGCACATTTCTTATTCACATTTTTACATGTTCTTAAGACAAAAACATTTTGATATTTGGTATTTTGAAAATATTTTCCTCTGTTTCCTCAGGTATATAGATTTAGAACARACAAAATTATGTGAGCATCTGTGAAAGATAATATTTGGTGTTAAACTTACTGAAGTGAACAAAGCTCAGTTTTAAACTGAGAAGAGTCATCTGATGTCTGGGCAAGTTTACTGGACTTCATTTTTAATTCATTTTCCAAAGAATTTATTCTTTCTTTCAAGATAGAGATTGTAGCCTTCAGTTCACATCTTTCCATCTCAAACTGCAATTAAAAAGACCATTTACCATTGTAAAAACCTTCTATAACTTCATCTTTGAAATAAACTTAAGTAGTGAACAGCCAACAAAATTAATTACTTGAAAAGTCTATCCTATAAGTAATAAAAGATTTCTTGCTAAAAATGCACTTACTCCTTGAATATTATTTTCCATTTCTGCAATATCATGCTCCATTTTTGATTTCTCAAGGTTAGCTGCTTCCTGTTGAATCTGAGATAAAAGGATAGGATTACATGTAATAAGATGCAGATTTTTAGATACAAGCATGATTTTAAGAACTGTGCTGTGTATTCTTAGATGTATAATACAATGAAAATTTATTTCCATAAAATACAGACTGTAAACTGAAAACACACCACTGAAGGTCAGCATAACATTGTTCAGGATAAGTTAATCTTTTACTGGAATTTTAGTAGAAAATGTACACTTGTATTTGGTACCAATTTAAATAACATCTATCAATTGTTGAAGAAAACTAGATAGACCAATATGAAAGGCAGCAAACAAGAAGAGTTAATATTCTAAATAACCTGAAATTAATTTAAGAAGAAACCATTGTATTTATGTAAATACAACCCTGGAAATAATGACATGTAAGACATATTACAAAACTTCAGTGGTCCTTCTCCAAGTCTATGAAGAAATCTTGTTTAAAGTGATTTGTCTGTTTCACTTCAGTGCATGAATGCAGTGAAATTATTTTTAAAAGTTCTCAAACTTCCTACAGGCCGGAGCATGATGCTTTTTGTACAATGCTCTTTTCACACATGAAGTGACAACTCTACCCCAGTTTCCTACTCCTCCAAGCGTATCAAAACATGATCAGTTCCAAAGCTGCTGCTTTTCTTTTTTAGATAGAAGACATAAAACTAAAAATCAAAGCATTTTTAAGGCTAGACAAGAACTATTATTAAGGCCAGCATCTATCTCGGTGCTTAATGCTATACTTTACCAAGGAGTTAAAAATATTTGGCTTCCATTGTTTTTAGTATATGCAAGCATTGTTTACTCTCTGCAGTTATAGAGAAGGTGGTTTCCTTTTCATTATGGGATAAGGAGACTTTAAAAGAAGTGGGCAATGACTACATGAAATGAAGTCCACTTTAAATTGAGATGATACCYTGTGCACAAAGGGTTACAAAAGTCATTCAGGAGTTTTGCTCCCTGTAGATACACCAAGCTATAGCCCTTCCCGCTTAGATAATATACATATTGTTTGCAACCAAATCTTAAGTGGGGCTCAGGCATCTTCAAAGTAGAACGTAAACAATGAAGAAACAAAGCAACAAAAACGTCTGTGGTTGGGGTTCACGTTTGAATCCTTCCCATCAGAGTGCCCTGCTTGCCTCCATGCATTCACAGCATGTTCCTGAATGCCGTGAGATCGAGACATAYAGACTGAAGTTTCATTGATAATTCAGTCAAGTCACCCAGCTCTCTCAAGTGAATTTGAAATCAGACAGTTTTGGAAGTTATTGAAAGGGGTAACCGACAGACAGCCTGACATAAACAGTATCATCAAATAAACCACAATGGCCTATATACCTGCTCACGGATTGCAGTGAAACTAAAAAAAAAATTACCTTTAATTTTTCTCTTAAGCTTTCTTTTTCTGCCATTAGTCTTCTGAACTCAGTCACTGAAAAGTCKCTTTCATCTTCCACATGACTTTGAGAAATTAAATTATGCTTTGCTTCTCTTCTTAACCTGTTTAATTCAGCTTGAGACTTCAAAAGTTTGTTGCTTATTAGCATACATGGATTGCAATTAACATGACATACACACTAACAAAATGAGAGTAAGTTTAAATGGTGTCATTATAATAGAAGTGCTATATTCCTATTTTTCCCTAACATCACAGAGGCATGAAAACTTCTCCTCCCAACAAACTTACATAATTCCACCTACAGCCTAACTCCTGTTTTCTTATCAGTTATTTTTGCTTCTTCCCTGCTTTCCAACCTATATTCTCACTCTATCTTCTCATGCATTCTCTTGACTTTTGCTGAGCTTTCTCAAGATCTTTCCAAATACCAGAACAGTTCGAATAGCTTTGAAGCTAATACTCTAACTTGGCAACACATCATTTTACTAAAATGGATAAAAAGTTATATATTATTCTTGATTATATTCTAATAGATCTAAACTCAAGTTATATTATGGAGGGTTTTTTCCCCCCTTTTTAAATAAGCAATAGTACAGTAAATGTTAATTARTTAATTCAGTGACAATTAAAACAATCTCCTTTTACCTGCTCACAAAGAACATTTAATCTGTCTCTTTCTGCAGTCAATAATTTCACATTTGATTGAATTTCTATCATGTGTTTTTCAAATCTGTCTAACATGGACTGTAGCTCGTCTCTTTCTCTGGTGACCAGCCTAAGATCCTCATTCTGCAAAGAGATTAATAAAATTTATGTTAAAATACACATTAAAATATTTGTTAAGTAATACAAGTAAGAAAAACCTCACAGTAGTAATAATACATGAAAAAGCACAATTCCAGAAAAAAAGCCTGGCATTGCTGGTATAGTTCAAACAATAACAACTAATCATAAAAGCAAAAAAATGAACAAAATCAATATAATTAACAATAAAACTTMAAATATTTTCTCTTTATTTACCAACTAGATTTATCAATATTAAACAAAAAGGCCAAAGGTAAATTAATATTACAATAAAATAATTGTAATTATTTTATCTCAATTATTTTTGTTAAAATTATAAATTTTAACAAAATTTATTTTATTTTATTTTTTAAATAAATTATAAATTATAAATTAAAAAAAAATTGTAGTCATTTGCTGTCATTGAAGTTGAAAATGGATTTGACAGTTCCTTGAAGGGAACTACAGGATTTCCARAATTTTTCCAGTTTGTCTTGACAGCAGAAGCATTACCTTTTCTGGAGTCCTACGGCTTGGGCTGGGCCTTCGTTTTATCATTTTCTGAAGATATTCGAGTTCTCGCTTATAATAATCTCTATCGTCTTCTAAAGTCTTTACAAACGCATCAAGACGAGATGGAGATTTGTCTCCTAGGGCAATGCCATACCCTAGTCTCATTCTTTCTATTTCTAGGACAAGTTCTCGTTCTGCAGAACAAGAAATAAAAACAAATAATTGCATGAGGACTTCATGAAATTCCATGTCTGTATACTTGCATCTGGGATGAACTAGTTCCCTGCAGCAGGTCTGCTGAGAAGGACGTAAGGGTTGTGGTTCATGGTCAAGAGGGGCACAGACTGAGGGACGTGGGTACTCTCCTTTACTCAGCACCCATAAGACCACATCTACACCACTGCACTCAGTTTTGGCCCCCTTGTAGAAGACAAACTAACTTTAGTTGATAGACTATCAGCATACTGATAAACTTTATATGTTCTCCCCTGGACTCTCTTAGCTGGGAAGAGCTTGTTCAGGCTGGAGGAGGGATGGTTCCAGATGGGAATCTAATGGGGAGCCTGCTAGTGCCAGGAGGAGGATATGGGTAAGGTCAAGCCAGGCTCTTCAGTGAGCAGCWGTGGGTGAATAGGAACAATGATTCTGATCTAATACAAAGAAAATATTTTTATAATCTGAAGAAATGTTAACAAATGGTATAAGTTGCCCAGGGAGGTTGTGTAGCCTTTGAAGTTTTCATGCCCAGMTGGAGAAAGCTCTAAAGAAACATGGTCTGAAAGAGAGAGAAAATTTATTCTGTATAAATACAGAATACTTCTGTATTAGCGTGTCCTTTAGGATCCAATGAAAGGTTAATCTTTTGGTCTGCAAATTAAGAACAAAAATAGGCCTCTGATAAAAAAAAAAAAAAAATCACTTCAATTCTGATTGAAGAACTACATTTTGAYACATATCAAGCCTCTTAGTACTATTAGCTGTATCTTAAATATGATGTTACTATTTCAAAAAGTACAGAAAGTTTAAAAGAATCTGTATTTGGTAATTTACCTTTTCTTTCTAAGCTCTCTACTTTTTCAGACAGTCTTCGTTTCTCTTGTTCAAGCTGGTTTAACAACAGCTCAAGATTCTCTCTGTCATCTGATTTCCCAAAGAGTTCTTCGCTCARTCTCTCTTTCTCTCTACGACATGAACACAGCTCCTGAAATAACAAGCAATGGTACTTTTTTTTCYTTTGTAATAATTAAGATATTCAGAAAAAGTTATTTAATATAGTTAGATTTCACTACATAAATTTAACATTTAACATGAATGTTCTACACTCAGCGATTTAACTCTACATTTACAAAAATGCTTTAACAGCATTTGTTAAAGGCCATCACTGCTTTTATACTACTTTTTATTGAATCACAAGAAGCATTACTTTTGACATACTTTGCAATCTTCCATCTTATTTTTTAACTATTATGTGGCTCCTTTAGCTGTTAGATCTATTATACATTTTAAATTATTGGATTATTACACTTTTTAGCATTTTGAGATAATATAAGCTTTATGCTAAAAACATTAACAGTGCTTTGCTTTTTTAAGAAAGGAAAGATCATCTGGATGACGATGATAAAAGTGCTACAAACGAGACATGGTTAGTGGAAAGAAGAAATTGAGGAATCTTTTGAAGAGACTTCAACTGAAATTATTTTTACTTACTGACTTAAGTTTTGCTATTGTTTCTTCAAGATCCTGTATTTCACTGTGTTTTCTTTCAATTTCTTTCTATCAACCAAAATTAAAGTACATGTTAAAAGCTACATATTCAAAATAACAACAATTCGTGTGTTACAAACAAACAGAAAAACCCTAAGGAATCCCACTACATGTAAATAAATCGGTAAATTCTGGATAAYATTATTTAAACTGGAAAAAAATGTCTCTGTACTCTTCCTATACAAGTCGATATGTAGTTTCTTGCAAGCTAAAAGACAGAAAACTGTCTCAGAGCCGGCAGCTGTTTCACATTGTAAAGTGTTGCTGATTACCTTTGCTTCTCCTATTTCCTTATCTGCTGTCTCYAGCACAATTTCCTTGTGTCTTTCCAACTCTTGTGCCAAATGGTCTATTTCATTTAGTTCTTGACACAGTTCTTCATTTTTATTGCTTAATTGCACTACTTCACTAGTCACATTTTGTTTAGTATCCAACAGATCTTGAATGCGATTTTCAAGTTCTTTGTTTGTTTGCTGAAGATACTCAACCTAAAAGATATTTTTCAATAAAATATTAGTATGTATTGTTAAACAAATAATAAAAGTTCCTCCAAATCTTTCAAAATACAGTATCTATTAATAAAAAAAATTGTTAAAATGGCAAGATTATCTATTTTTGGACCATAACTATCAACATAGAAGAATGATTTTACAAAGGTGCAAATTGAAGGAATTCATTACTACACAGTATATTTTATACAACCTATCCAAACAGGAGGTATGTTCTAAAAATATAAAGTACAGAAAAGCAGAGATCTGTATAGAAACTGTGCAAGGCATCCGTCCAATAGAMTCAAGTGTATTCAAAGATTTCCTAAATGACACTAGATGTGAGGAAAGTTTCCTCTATCCATCTGCCTTGTATATGAGTAGGGCTTCACCTCATCATTACTCCTTCACGAAAAATCAGATTCCTAAGACCTGTTTTGCCCTCAACATATCTCTGCATCTTAAACACAAGATCTCCAGTAATCCTGCTCTACAAACATTGTTTTGACACTGTATTTTTCTCAGAAGAAATGGAAGAGAACACAGGGACATTTACCAGAGGGAAAAATACATATACCATAAGCTAAACTATGCAAGGAAATGAGCACCTGGAATAGCTTGAAAAAATATATATACCTTGGCATAACAGGTGCTGTCACTTCTATCTCAGCATCATTTTTCTCACAACTGCAGAGGATCATTACTGTAGACAAGACAGCAAGCCTGAACCTCCTTTCATTCACAAACACTACTTTGTGGAGATACTCAGCTTCAGAGACTGCAAGTAATACTGGCACTGAGCCTGARGAAACAGACTTGCTGGACTAGGATTGGATTTATGCTGCTCTAGAAGCACAGTGCATGCATCAGGACATGCTCTCTGCGCAGGCAATTTGTGTTCAGCATGACTTACTAATTCGGGATCACTGAACACGGCTGTTCTGCTTCATTCTGTATTCCTGCAGCACTGAACCTGAGCTAATAAGCTCTGCAACCTGACTCTGCAAGCCACTGAACTTCGGGTACAACCSGGACACCAAGTAAAATTCTGTTGGAAAAGCAGAATTGATGGTGTATCYATACACACATGAGCTTTATTTCATCTGTAGTCTATCATGTCAGTTACAAATCCTTCCTTTGAAACCAATGCTGAATGCGTGCCARTATGTACATTGAACATAACCATATGTATCTTAAACTTTTTCATTTCAATAATTTGAACTCAACAAGGGTTCCCCACTATTGAATGGCGTTTCCTAATACTTACCACTCCTCCCCATACAAATATCTACAGTGCTATTTTACGAAACATAAACAGAACATCTGCAAAAAGACCCAAGTTTTTAAAAGAGAGTAAATCTTTCCAAATTCGGTCAAAACATTTATTATACAGAAATTTTCTGAATACTTTTAGATGAGCATTATACAGATGTGAGTTCGTAATTTTTTTAATCAAAAAAATTCCAAGACATTTTTAAACTAAGAACTGAAATGTCTTTAAATAAGAAAAATATTGAAAAAGAAGAGCAAGTTAGACTGAGTTTATATCCAACAGTACTACTTTTTTTTTTTTTTTAAAGAAGAGCTGGAAGAGGGATTTTTTGCTTTTTAAGATTGCCAGTATTTTAGTTTAGCAATAATAAATCCATTACCTGTAAATTTAAGTGGGCAATAAGCTTCTCATTACTTTTACTCCTTGATTCCAGAGATATAACATCATGAGAGCGACCGCCATCCAGTGCTAGCACTAGACGCTCTATTTCTTTATCTCTTAGCTCAACCTTTGAGGAGAAAAGATTAATTCCTTATTATCTTCTACATTGTTTTATAGAACCTCTGTTAAAATAAACTTATATAACATGCAGTAAGAAAAGATGYATCAAATTTTCTCGTGTTTCTTTTTTGCATCGGATTGTTTCTGAATTTTGCTGAACAAAGAGATTCTTTGAAATAAAAATAAGTGAACTGAAGGTCAAAGCTAACTTTGTGAAAAGCTACCGAGAAAAATAAAATCAGATTATTTGCTTGAAGAGAAATTAATTGTTTTCAAGTGAAAATAATAAATGTTGCAAATTTACCACACGAGGCTAGCATTTACATTTGTGGAACTGGCTTTTAAACTGTGTAATTCTGTTCAGGGTGAAAAAACAGGGAGCACTGAAAGAGGAAAACCAAGCCATAAACAAACAAACAAATAAATAAACAAGAAAAAAGCCTTCACTAACCCTCAAATATCTAATGACGTAAATAATAACATAAAAAAAGACATTTTATTGATCTGTTCAAATTAAATACTGTAAAGTGTTGGCCATAGATTAATTTTAAAAATTCAAAATCTAAAATTGTTTGAAACAGAAAAAAACATATATATACTTCTGTATCAATATGTATCTGTAGATCAAATTATGACTTTCAAGTAGTGGTTCTTGTGCACTAAAAACCCTAGGCACAGAAACTCTACTTACAATTCTCAAAAATAGGTCTTTTCATGTAAATTTTAATATGTAAAATCCTTAATTAAAAATAACAAGAGCAGAAGGAATATTACTGCATTTGAAAGGCTAGCAATGCTAAAATACTTTTAAAAGTRTAAGATTAAGAAGAAAAAAAGCAGAAAAAATAATTTATGGGATTTAAAATATATCTATTTTTGTAAAGCCTTCAATGATTTCCACTGAGGTTAAAATATGAATTATAATCAAGGCTATTGCAATAACTATACAGCCAAYTAATAAAAAACCYTCTAAGTATACCTGTTTGCTATAATTTTTCATTCCTCGTTCAGATATCTCCAATTTTTCCTGTAGTTCTGTGACTTCTGACTGAAGTTCATGAATTCTGAAATGTAGTAATATATTGTATTTGTGGATTCATGAAATAATTATACATACATAACACTTTGGTAGTAGTATTTTCTCTTTCCTCATGAAAAAATGTTTCAGTAACAAAAATATTTTGTTCATACAAAGTATTAATGCAGCAAATGTTGAGATGTCTTCAAAATAAGAAAATCAGAAATATATTTTTGAAAGTGACCTGAGTCTTTCACAGTACAGAGACACAAGCCTGACATAATCAAGATGTCTCTTGACATAATCAAGAATGTCACAGACTTTCAAAACAATTACCTTTTTTTTTTTTAATTTTTCAACAAAAACACCTGCCTTCTTTCCAGAATGCCTGATGTTTTAAAAAATGGCATAACAGTAAAACTAATAAAGAGATCTTAAAATCTTAAAGGAATTAAAAACCACATTAAATAGTCATTACAATGTTATCATAGACAGCTCTGTCAACTGTAAAAGAACTATGCTGCTTTTGAAACATCTCTTGATGTCTTGAAACAACATAATCTCATCYCTGGAAGGCAGAAGGGAAAAAAATATTTAATATTTCTAATATATAAATTGTTTACATTACCGGTTATCGGCCACCTGAAGGAGGTCTGCAATATACGGGTCCTCGGGCTGAGGAACCGGATAGGCCCTAACACCTGACGGGGGAACTGGCTGGTCTATCTGCATGCGCTGGCGCCTGAATGGAATGCTTCTTTTCTTGCCACCTAAGAGAAACCCAATGTTTTTACACTTAAAAATATTTTTATCACCGAACTAACCTCTGAATTGTTTAATAGTACTTTTYTTCTTATAGCTTCTTGTCATTTCCATTTATTAAAAGCTTTGTTTCATAGCAGAGCAGGTTATTTGCCTGAATGCAAAATMAAACAAGACTATTTCCAGAGGGAACAATTACTTAAACCTGTATGTGATGATGGAAAAATCCCAGAAGACAGAGTAAGTATGGAGAAAGACAAGAAAAAGTGGTACATAGCATCTTTGAAGTGAAAGGGCATGCAAGAAGTTGTAAAGATATATATGTATATAAATAAATATATATACCTACACATACATATATACATATATACATATATATATATATATATTCTCCTAACTGCATACTGATTCTTTTCAAGTGCCAAACCACACAGGTAATCAAAAGACCAGGAGTGAAAATACTTAGGTTCAAAATTTCACAAAATACTTTTCATTATTTCCTTTGATTTGAGGAAAAAAAAAATGAAGAAAAATAGGYAAAGGAGAAAGAGAATAAACCTAAAAGTTATATCTACTACATTTTAATTTATCAAAAGACTCTTTTAAGAATTGTTAACTTCCAGATGGTTGGATTGTTTGTAACATGCTACTACTGAATCTTCATTACAAAAATCTGAATTAGTCCTTGACACATCATCAGTTAATTGGCAAGGTCCAAGCATCAAACAAACCTGTCCCTGACAAAATCAGCAGCAGCATTAGAAAATTAGCTGTTGATTGAGATTTTCCAGCAATGTTTTAACTTAATGATCTTCTATTGACTTCATATTTTAACTTGTCTATACTACAGCCTAAAYGTAGACCTAAAAGCTTCTAAAAGTAGTATTATTGTGCTGAACAGCGTTATTTTAGTGTAATAATCTCCCATTCTATACACAAAAAAGATAATGTATAGAATAACCAAGAAAAGCCTAGGAAAAAAGTACAAATGGCTATTTACGCTTACCTGGTGTTTGTACCACTGCTTGCAGATTCTTCTCCTGAAGCTGCTGAATTTTTTCAGTCTTGGCTTTATTTTCTTTTTCCAACATTTTAATTTTATGTATATATTGGTTATTTAGAAATTTGAGGTCAGCTGTTTCATGGTCAACTCTCCTTAGAGTTACTTTCAAATCTTTGAGTGCAAGAAGGAAAAACAAACAAACAAACAAAYAAATAAAGCATTATCCTCTTCATTCATTATTCTTCCACGTAGCATCAACATCAATATAAAAGAATTTTGTGTTCTCTTCCATACAATGATTTCTTCAAATGCCTTAAATATTGCATGTAGCTTTTTTATTCTTTTAAAGACAACTCTAAACTTCTACAGTATTTCTAGTTCAGCCAAATTKTTGGCAGTCAAAGGTCTGAACTGCTTCATACTCATTTCATTATTTGCTATGCTTTGCTATACTCTTGAATTTGAGGAGGTTTTGGCATATTGCAACAGCTGGATGTGGGTGCCTACCCCATTTTGCACCAGTCAGTCTAACCCCATATGATGGCAAAGGGAGAAATAAGGGCCTGCCATGACTGCCCTGTGTCAGTAACCACAGCCGTTGCATGGAGGACTAAGCTAGGTTAGACAGGACTGTATTTTGCTGGTAGAAGAAATAACATCTTAACACCGTGATGTGGCTACAACTTAAACCACAACAATAAACAAACATCAGTAAGCAGAATTATTTAACTATGGATTTTATATTCCTTTGCCTTAAAGTGTATTTCCTCAGGGTTTCCTTTCATGTTCCCATCATTACTTACGTCAGAGCTCTTCCCATACTTTTTATTTTCTTTAGCCAGCAGCCTTGTAARAAACAGCCCGTGCTGCAGGTAACGTCTCACTAGATGTGTTGACTGGCCAGACGGCCGCTGTCAAACTGCTCCCTCTCTTTCCATCTACCCGCCTGAGGGTTGTTTGTTGTTGTTTTCTTTTTATTGTATTTTAGTTTTCCAAAAATTCTGTAAAACTTTGACACTATCAGAGGCTTCAATTGTCCTGTCAAATACTGGTGAAACTGGTCATGAGGGTCAAACTTAGTGGAAATGATAGATGGACAGCATAACCACAATACCTTTATTTCATTAGGAAAACAAACTCAGACATAAATCAACATATTAAATGTCATAACTTATTGYCATAACTCATAATGACTTGGCATTAAAAATAGCAATGAATTCTTTTAAAAATGAATTATATCAGTTGAGTGAAATATTATATAAGAGAATAAAAAATGACTATATATACACATGCAAAGACACAGTATGTATGTGTTTATAGACACTTATACAAATAAAAATCCTTTGGAGAATAAAGGCACATTTATCTTTTGTCCTCCTTCTGCATTTTAACCAAGAAGTAGGATTTCAAGAAAAGAAAGCGTAAGTGAAAATGTTCTAACGGTTTCAYGTTCAATGAAATCAATGATATAAAGGAGCTCAAAAGCTTTTTAACKAGAAAAGTATCTGCACATGAATCACATGAATTCATTAAAGGTGCTGCTCACACACATAAATATATATATATACACATGTGTTTGTAGATCAGGGATTTGTCCACAATTTTATTTTGACATTGAAGGATAGGAGGAAAAAATGCACAATTTCTATATTACCTTTAATACGACGATCAGATTGCTCTTTGAGTTTCAGTATTTCTAAGTGTAGTTCATTATTTTCTCTGGTAAGCCTCGCATTCTCTGTTTTATAAGGTTCCAAAATAGCATCATAGTTGCTGAATTCTTTTTCAATCTTTCCAGCAGACAACTTTGCACTGCGCAGGCTCTCTGTTGTATGGACAAGGTCACTAGAATTAAGGAACATGAGATACATTAGATCTGTTGGCAAACTTCCAATTGCAGGCGCAAATTTTTATTTTTACCTCGGGGAAAAAAAAAAAGACTATTTACTGTGGAACAAATCAGTTAAAAAATGCRAACAGAACATTTATGTAAGAAAAACTGAAAGACTGGAATCACCCACCTAAATAAATAAATACAAAAAAGGACAGGACAAATGCAAAAAAGAATTGAAGATGTGGAAAAGCATGATCTTGCACCTGCTAACTGAATAAACTCATCTTTCTGCAGAGGAAAAAAAAAAAAAAAAATCAATGAATTTTTTTTCTCCAAATACTATTTAAGTTGTAGTAATGCTTACTCCAGAAGAAAGCTGGCAAAATGGCAAAAATATGAAGGTTAATAGAAAGCTTGTTTTTTAGTTCTGTTATTTTATCTATGACTGCAGAGAGAATAAACTTGAAGATACACTTCCACAAATGGAATCCTAAAAGACTGAACTGTGAACATTCARTCACAGTTCAAATATCAAAAAATCTGACCAGTTTTGAGTACATCTTTATCAATAGTAAATATTATGTTAGAAAACTGTTAGTATATAAAAGAGAAYCCTCATATAGGTCATATTATATAGTTACTTTTATACAAGAGAACTATTAGCTCTCTTACGAGGTTAAAAAATAGAATTCTCTTAAGCTTTAGAACTATCTACCCATTCTAACAATTTAAATTAAATCTTAAGATAAATCCATTCAATATCCTCACACATGGGAACTAAATATTAGCTCTGAGATAAAATTATTTGAAAACAATCTTCAGTCTGAACATTTGCCTT
>NW_020454427.1:3095277-3098055 GCF_003342845.1 Nothoprocta perdicaria | reverse complement strand
TTTGGATACCTAAAAAGCTTTTCCACCAGAGGCAAACTCTCCACTCCCAGCGGCTGCCGATAGCCCAGCTGATCGAGACGCTTCCTGAGATTAATGAACTTTCGCTCTGCGACTGTGGTCATTGTGAACACACCTCCAACTTGCTTTCTCCCAATGACGAAAAACAAGTCACCTGCAAAAGATTGTCTGTTATAATACCTGTCCTTTAAAATCATAGTGTGGCAGAAAACAATGATGGAGTTTTAGACAAAACAATTAAAAACTTTTAGAAAGGAAGAAAATTACACTTTTTTACAAAGATACGTTAACCTTGAAAATCAGTTGCTTCCATTTGATCATTTAATAACGTTTTGCAATATGAACATACAAATTCTCTTGCTCGTCTGTAAGAACTGAAGTCTGAAAATATTTTACTACAGAAGATAATCAAATCAGTGGGTTCTGATTCTTTAAATTATAGTYATCATGGTATCTTTCACAAACCAAATTGGCAGTTCATTTTCCAAAATGACACAGACTTTTTTTTCTATGATTCCTCCTTAGTAATTTATTTTCTGCTACCTTGTGCAAAAACATTTTATACACCTGAGTATCCCTGTCACCTCTGTGTCTTTTCAAAGCCTGAGAGCACTTCTGAGCACCTTGTTTTTTGAAATGCGGCTGCACCAAAGATTTATACAGCAGTCAAAGATTTTTTTAAATGAGTGATAACAGCTATCCCAGAGCCCCTAACCTGCACTGTTATCACTCAGCCCCCTAACATTCTTTTGCAACTTTTTGGACAGCTCTTAATTTCATACGATGAGCAAGTTTTTGTTCCTTTTGTTCCTGAGTCATTCCTCAGATCACTTATCAGTGTTAAATAGCACTAACTTTTTCTTCCACATCCATAAGAGATATATTTTCTCAAAGGCTTTGGTAAAGAACTCAACAGTTTTCCATAATTCAAGTGTTCATCACCAGTATTATTCTTAGCCAGTCAGGTCAACCCAGAACATTATTGTCTTTAAAGAAATTTAAGAGTCTTGTGAGTCTTTCTGAGTSATGTCAATGGGGCACGTTGAGCCTCTTGGACTGCTGTGCAGTTTTGCTAGGACGTACTCAAACAACCTTGTATCAATATGGCATTTCCCACAGAAGAAGGGCTGCATTCACTACCTAAGTAGCTCACACGATCCATTATCTAAATATTTCAGGTACATTAGCACTCCTAGAAAGAAAGTACAGTTTCCATTTTAGATGAGAAACATAAAATAAGATAAAGAAATGAAAAGGGACCAAATGGTACCATCAAGCAGGCACCTCCAGACRAAACTTTATCAAGATGTCTAAATCAGCAGACCTTTCATTTATTCACAGGAGTGAACATAGAGCAAATAGCCCCACTTTTTTGTTTCATCTTTGTTCATAAAAACTGCTAAAGAGGGCAACTGTCATATGCTCATTCAGTGAGATGCCTGGATGTTTGTGAGCAGAAATCTGAAACTGAGATTTTCTTTATGGCAATATTATGTATTTTGCATCTGTGAACTTCTAGACCACAAATGACAGAAATGGAACATCAACACGGGCAATGGGCAATAATGCAATCACAGTATTGAAGAACTAGCTACAGAAGTACATAGCCAAGCTACATCAAACTGCATAAAAGAAACAGGGTTAGCAGGAAAGGGTATTCTTTCTATTAGACCAATCGAAAAGGTGAAAAAGGCTTCAGCACATTCAAGTTCTCCCATCAGCCTCAAAATAATGCAGCAAACCTCAAAGTGAACACAGGTTAAAGGCTGTTCCACATGGAAAATGTAGCAATTAAAAGGACAAAAAGATGAATCTTAGMAGTGAAAAAGGCAATATGATCATTAACCCACATGAACAGAAATTAAGACTACATAGTCAACAATGGATGGAAGTTAGCAAATTAACATGCCACAAAAATAGCTTCTTTATTAAGTCCATAAAGTTAACAAGGAATTTTTTTTTCTTTTTTGGAAAACACCAGATTTATTTTTCATTCACAAGGGCTGCGCAGCAGAACYGAGGGCATTTGCTCTGCAAAGCGTCTGTTTCTGGTAGTCATGGAGCTCACTTTACTCTAAAAGGGGAGGTTTTCTGTTTGCTTGTTTGTTTTCCCAATCACACGAAGAAGGTAGCTAGTGGTCTAGGCTCCCTCTATCCTATTGTATTAGTGATCCCAGCTGTGCCGTGACGGGCAGCTGCTGTAAGGCATTTTTCCAGGCACCCCGAGTTCGGCCGAATTTGCCGCGTTGGCRCGGCCTGCTGGCAGCCGGTTTGCCGGGAGCTCCCCGCTCACCAAGATTTTCGGGCCCTCACTTGCAACGTCACCGACCCGCCAGCAGAAAGGCGGCTCTCCCTCTAGGAAAGCGGCTCTAGGAAACAAATGCTAAAAACTATAACCTTACCTTATAGCCAATCTCGCCAAACCGCAGCCTGCCTGGAAGACACTTCACCACAACCCAGGCCTACGGAGGAGCCGTTTCTTTTGAAACGGGATTATTTTTCCCTTCCGTGCGGACGTTTCGGGAGGCTCGCAGCTAGGAGGGGACGCGGGGCCGCAGCCGCGCAGCGGCCTAACGAGCCCGGACGCGGCCCCGCCGCCCCGCCCGCCGCCTCCCTCCGCTCCTCGGCGGCCTGGCCCAGCGAGGCCCGCGGGGCGCCCGCCGCTCCCCGCAGCGCTCCCGGGGGCCGCCTGCCCCGCTCCGCAGGCCGCGGCGCGGCCGTTTGAAAATGGCGCGCGGCGCCGCGGCCGCTTCCGCCCCG
>NW_020454427.1:3058403-3095174 GCF_003342845.1 Nothoprocta perdicaria | reverse complement strand
CCCAAGGGCCACCTCGGTGCGGAAGAGGCAGCCGGTCTCCTTCCATGAGCCAGCCCTCTAGCAGCTGAAGGGAGTTTCTCTCCCGCGAGTTAATTCCCCCCACCTGAGGCTGCYTAGGGCAGTCTGACACCTACACAGACCCTTGAAGCATGAATTAATAAAACTGAGCTAGGATTTAATAAGCTACAAGTTCAGGTCACAACAAGACGCCCCAGAAGGTCTTTGTGCCAGCAGTTTATGTCACAGCTTAGCAACACCCTCATGCCCGTGCTCYGCTGCCTGAGCCACGCTTCCTCCCCTGTGCTCTATGGAAAATAGGCCRTGCAGGGCAGGCAGCTGAAGCCCGAGAAAGAAGCTGGGTGATGGGCAGGTAGAAACTTAGTCAATATTGAGTTGTAAAGGAGAAAGCCTGTTCTGAAATTAAGTAATTCTACTTCAGGCCCCAGGGACAAAACAAGGGCAGTAGTTCAAAACATGAAAACTAACAGTTAACACTCCACAGAACAGCAGAATATGATGAACACACTTTAATTAAGAAATACAACCATTGTCACGTTATGTCTTTGAACRTGAATTCTGTATCCCACCACATACCTCTCACATTCCACAATGACAAAGAAAAAAAATGATAGTCTTTAATGCTTACATAATTTCCAAGAAACAAAGTATTAGTGAAGAAAGTAGTATCCTTTTACTGTATTAGGAAGTTAGTGCTATTTGCAAGAAAAGGGATTATAAATAAACGTATGTAGACATTAGGGGAGGGGRAAAAAAAAGCCCTAGATCCACAGTGTTTCACAGAATTAATGCTTACAAACAGTACTTCAACCCAGCAGAAGAGAAACCAGTTACTGGAGGTTTCATTTTGCACTGAAAGACATTTGAAATAAGTATGTGACTTGACATAGGACAAGTAATTATACACATACATATATTTCCACCTTTTAAAACAAATTGCATTTATAGTGTTTGATTCCCTTACACACAGGCACAAACTTTGCTAGCTTCTCTTTCCCTTTGCAGAAGTTAGTGAGACTGTGCAATGCTGGAGCAGTAGTCTAAAATATCCTGTATAGTGAATTCCATAGTAATTCCTGATCCAGGATAGCAGCGAGCAATCAGCCCTTCAAAGTGCTTGTACTGACGTATAAACTCATCTTGCATTGAATGCCACACAACCTGCCAAAGAAAGCAAACTTCAGATATTGCCATCCGGCACCACACGCAGAATGCAAAAGCTGCACAACAAGCTCATTAATTGATTCTTAGTACAGAGAAGGCAATATCTAAAAAACAAAGCTCGTCAGCATCAAGGCACAGTAAACTGAGTTGTATCATTAGTAAAAATGGGTTTATTCAAGTATATACTGCTACAGAGTAGCAACTAAATTTCTGAATCACATTAGTTCATTTGAATCTGGTTCACCCCTCTTCCAGCATGTCCCAGAAATAGGGGGAAATCATGAAATAATAAAGGACGTTTCTGTGACCTCTCTTTCTTTACTATYATAGTTAAAATCAATTTGTTAAACAAATAAAGTGAGCAAGGGTTTATAGGAAGTCCAKCTCAAAACAGTCAGTGTTTTTCAGAATTACTCAGAAGCTAGAAATGTCCTACAAAATACACATGCAAAAGCAGTAATAAAGTTTGTAAAAATATTAACAAGCGATTCAGATTATTCTTTTTAAACCATGGTTGAGTTTACCTGAAGTAAGTTTTCTTCTTCACAGAGATGTTTGTCTACCTTCTTGTAGAGGTTATCCAATCCCTTCTTCACTTCCTTACCAGGATATTCCTTTATGACTTTCCGAAGCTCTTGTTTATTGAAAGCCAACTGATAACTTACTTCTTCTTCACGTATCCCTTGAGCCACACGAGCTTCAACACCTTCAAAAAAATGCTAATAATGATAATCATTAGTTTAGATTTCTCATAGACATTAAATATAACTACATATACGCTTATTTCATGGCCTATCTTGCTTCTGCTCAACAACATGGTTCCTGCGTGCTCCATCCATTTTCCTTTTYAATTGTTATGGCAGTATTGCCCAGCCGTAAACATCTGAACTCAGCGCACTGAGTTCTGAGTTCACATCACTCCATAAGTACCAATGTAAAACTAAAATTAAACATTTCTAAAAGTAATCAAGCTTCTCTTTGCAACCTTCTAACCAATACTCAACCATTCTCAAACTCCTCAATTAATGAGATCACAGCCTAAAAAAGAGGTGGATCATTAAGGGATAAACTTGGACCAGTCATTTGAATAGGAATGGTCTCTACTTCTTTCTACACCATAATTACACTGCAGCAATTTTTATTCGTAATTGCCTTCTTTTCTCACCTTCCTCCAAGTAGGTAGCTCAATTTATCATTAAAAASAAAGCGAAGTAGGCCAAACATCTGCGCAAAGCCATATCAACTGATGTTGGAAGCAGTAATAAGCTATTCTATTCACAAAAAGAGATCAGGTTTTAGACTTTTTTCTTCTCTCAATCTGTCTGTGAGAAAATGAGTGTCTGAAAGTATCAGCAGGCTAAAGTTCTTATAGAAAGAAAAAAAGAAAAAAGCAGTTACCTACTTTCAGTGGATAGAACTGAAATATTTATAGTCTAAAGCTCAGTCACAGCATTTGATGGGGTGTACAGGACTTTCTTATGAAAGTTACAGCAATGACTATTTTATTTTGTTTTTGAAACATCCAACATTAGTCTCTCTCCAGCTGAGGTAGAAAAAGCTCTCGATTGATCACAAGGATAGCAGAAGATAGTGGAAGAAAATATCCAATGTTTTCATGGCAATAGCAGTACTGATGAACCAGTTTAAGCATCTTAACTGTTTTTAAAGGAGGAAGCAAACATTTAGAGTTATCTGCTTTGCATTTATTAAATATATCAAGCTAAAGTGGAATATACTTGCATTTAATTTCTCAAGAGGCTGTCCAAGCGAGTAGATTACATAAGACTGAAGATGATCGGTGTATTTCTGTTTGGCTTCCTTTTTCTCAGACTCAAGACAAGAAATTTTCAAGCGAGAAAGCGTTGCAAAAATATGATGGAAGTTCTCCATCATCACCACATCTCTCGGTGTTTTCTGGCTTTCATTTGCCACTTTCTCAACTGTAAGAGAAAAACAAAACATAAATGTCTTAAAATATCTGAAGGACAGAAACAATAAAAAAAAGAGAGCCACAATAATATTGCAGGAATAAATTTGGGATTTTATGCTGAAAACAATGATTTATACAATTGTCTCAAATATTCTTTTATTTAACAATAGTTAGGGCAATAAGAGAAGAAAAATAAATAGTTCTAAGAGTAGGGAATTTGTTTATCAAAAACAGATACAAAATAGTCACTACACAGTCATTTACATAACAGATATTATCAACATGTTTTGTGAAGGTATAAAAGTATGCTGAATTACCTTTTAAAAATTTAATGCAAGAACTACATAAGAAAATACTTCTTATCCTCTTTTTTACAATAAAAATCTTCAATAACTTTTTTGTTTGTTTGTTTGCTTTACTTCCCCTGTTTCTCTTCAGCGTTTTTTGCTTAGCTTATTAATTCTGTGGTCAAAATTCATTTCCATTATCAGCTCTGGGTAATGAAAGTGATAGACTTGCATGTGGGCCTGAAACAAGCTCAGGGCAGAAGAGAAACTCCATGCTATTGCTCCTACACGCCGAGTGGGAGAGGATGGCTTCAGCCATGGCAAATGCAGCTCCCTAGGCCCGCTCCTCCGTTTCCCAGCTCACCAAGGCCACCAAATCCCACGTCTTCCATGAGAATGAAGGGCATGGGCATCTCTGTCCATGAGGATTAGGGCACAGCTTCCTGGGCACCACAGTATCAATAAACAGAGCTGACCATTTTGCTTCCAAATGACATAACCAAAATGTCATTCGGGAAAATCTGCTACTGCCAATTTTGGTCTTTTCTTTCTTCAAACCAAAATACTACATCTTTCTTTTTCAACATTACTTGTAAATTAACTACCTTATTGCACTGAATGTATAAAATTGGTACAAGAAGGAAATTGCATTAGTTTGATTTTGTTTCCTCTTCATTATTTATATATTTTTCTTCTTCCTCTTCCTTTTCTTCCTTGTTCTCCAAGTTAGCTCTGTACAAGTTTAAAACTTACATCTTCCATCTTAAATTCCTTTTGAAACAAGCTTTCTGAATTCTTCCTGTACTTTTCTACCACTGTATAGTTTTGCTTGTCTCTTGTCTCTTGTCTCTGATTATTTTTGTCACTTGAACTGTACCTTCTTAAAGACAGAAATTTCAGGTACAATCAAATAACATAAAATTATTCCTAAAATTTACTATCCTATCAGCGAGGATGCTGCTGCTGACCAGATATGGACTGTGAAGTGATATCTCCTCAGCACTGCACAATCTGTTCTGAAATACTGTGCTACAATTTCTCAGATGAGCTTCACTGAGCTCATCAGATGAGCTTTGTCCTCTTCCTCTAAAAAAAACAGGTACGTCCCACTGGCCGGGAACAGATGGAGCTGTTCTCAAGTAGGCAAGCACACAGAGATGGAGAAAACAATACATAACCAGGAAAGAATCGCTTTTAAGCATAACCACCTTAAAAGACCTACCGCTGACAAAGACAGCTCTGATAAGTTTTATATAGGCTTTATCTAGATCTCCTCGGCGCTCTGCGTTTTTGAAAATTGATTCAGCAAGGCCTGCAAACTCTTCAAATTCAGCAACAAATGGAAGGATCCCGACTTTACTCTTCTTTGAAATTTTTACTTCATCCATCTGTTTCATCTGGTTACTCTTAAATTTAAAACAAAAAGAAGTTAATCTCCAATAAATGACTTTGGACCATGTCATAAAAAATGAAACTGAAACATACTGAAAAACTAACTGAAAAAAATACATTGGAGAAGTATATAAAGGAAGCAAGCAAAAATGTTCTTCTTTTACTGGCTATTTAAATAAACGTGTCCACCAGAAGCAAGTGACACTCAGACCTGCTTTCAGATAATCTAACRTGGAACTTTCCTGATTCAACCAAGCAAAAAGGTTCCTTCTGCTAAGTTTCTTTAATCTTTTTACTGAAATGCTCTACTGAATATTATCTAAGAAAGCCTCATTCATGACCAGTTTACTGTTTAAAGTACCTGCATTAGAATTACTATATAGGCTTAGACTCAAATTATAACAAAATACAAATTTAGCAGTTATTCCAGCAAAATGTTTTCATTAAACTTGCCATATTTCATGCAAAATATTGTATTAGGAAAAGCAAATTTCCAACAGCAKCAGCCATCTCTCCTACCACCAGGAGGTTTGCCATTTTACCTCTACTAGCTTCTCRTTGAATAAGAGCATTCTTGTTGAATAAATACATCAGAGATATTTATTTAGCATATAATAAGGATTTTGCTTTTCCATGTAAACATAAGACTAGGGAGGTTATTTAGTAAGTCAAAAAGCGAGAGAGCTGGATTCWTCTTGMCTTACCTCAGTAATTTCAATAAAAWTCCAATTGTACATAACTAAGYAAATAAATAGGTCARTTCTCAGCACTGAAATCCTAAAAATAAGTAGTCTTATTTTTTATAAATAAACATTCAAGAAAACTGGAATGAAGAGAAACACAGCCAGCAGTTACATAAATTTCTTTTGAAAGTGGAATCAACACATGACAATAATGTCACTCATTTTCATTTCAATTTAAAGGAATGCACTTATTATAGTGGCTTAGTCAGATTAATCAGTATAACTAAAAGAACTTACAATGCATTTATCAAAGTTTCTTTTGACAGTCACCAAAACATTTCCAAGTGTCGTGCTGAGAAAGGAAGCTGGGTCCACATTTTGTGCTGTCCATACATGATGGCTCATCTTAACTAGCATATAAAGGGAATTAAAGCTATCAATCTTGTCCCCCAGTGCAATAAGATTATTCAGCTCAGGTTCAATACAGCGAAATATTTTTGTCATCATTTGTCGGATCATGTCCTTCCTATTAAAAAATAATCAAGAATTAAATAAAATATTACTCTGACAGTTTAGTAAGCTATCTTACAGCCTCATTTGATACATATTCTTTGGAAAAAATATATTGCATTTGCATTTAACAGATATCAAGGTTTTCAGAATGACGCTGATATAAAGTACTCTGTGTGRAGGCTGCCACATGCAAATTTAGAATTTTKCTAAGCCTATTTTGCACAGTAACAAARTCTTGTTTCCTTTCACTTTGCAAGCTATTACAGTATTACTTTCTTCTATCTTATTCAGAAGCATTCCTCCTATGTACTAAAGTTCAAAATTTACTGACACATCCTGTGACTAGCTATAAATTTAGTTTTATTATTCTCACTGAAGGAAACAATGTATCATGGAGAAAGAGATACTTTGGAGAAATTAATGCTTAAGCCTAATTAAAGACTAAAAATAATCAACATCAACACCTACTCAGATGATACAGTTTGAGGACCACCAGAAGTATATGAACGAGATAAAGATCCTCCATCCATTTCCTCTGCTTCATTCTGTAAGAACAAGGAATACATATGCAGGAAGCTGACAGGCTGCCTCAATTTCTGTATTAACTGACAAGCACATTTGAGAAAAACAATGCAATTATTGGCATTCCCCCCCCCCACTACCTCCACCAAAGAAGGAAATATAATGGTTTGCAGAGTTCTGGCAGAAGAATTCTGGTCATGCTTCTCACAGTGCAGTATTATCAACAATAAAGTTCCTGTTGGCTTCTTACATAACATCCTACATAACTGCCTTTACGAAGAAACAAAATCATGGCAAAAAAAATGCCAGTACCCCTCTAATATTTTTTTTCATTGACTGTCCAGAAATAAAGATTCTGCCTGATAACAAAGAATAAGTTGAGACCCATCTGTTTCTCATAATCAACAAATAAATCCAAATTTTGACGTAGTGACAGAACTGAAAAGCACYATACCGTTGTTCCAGGGATGCTCTGATGTTGCTGTAGTTTGAAAAATTTACTAATGAAGTCCTGTTCTGCCAGGCACAGAGGCTCTAGCTCACTTAATACTTGTTCAAAAATCTAAAAGAAAACCAAATATTAGATCAATATATTGAACAGTTGGAATCGTTAAAAATACGTATTTTTAACTGTTTATAAGCTTTAGAAGGTTGATTTCCACTTGACAGAAATGCAAAGAATTCATGTTTACCCTTATAAATGGTGTCTGCATCTTAAACACATACAAATATGCTTCTAATCCATATAACAAGAAAGATKAAAGAACAATAAACATTTTCCACAATGAGTAGAAGCTTTTCAAYCTCAGCCCGCCGAAGACTTCCATGCTGTTGCAAATACACTAGCATATGAACAGTAAGTCATTGATTCCTATTTGCTCCTTAGTTGCTGAGAGAAGATAAAAAGCCCCAGGAAAGAAAAATGAGCGAGCTGTACATGTAGAAGCTAACTGCTTTACAGAAAAAGCCTGTAAATTACATCTTTGGAAACGAACTGAAAGTTTCATACTGAACTAAAACTATTCAGCATGATTTTTAGAATTTAATCTAGAATTGAACAGCAAGTATTTTGGCAATAATTCATTACAATTTACTAATATGAAATACTCATATTGCAAATCAAGTATTAGACAAAAAATTCTATTGTACTTTCATCTTTACACACTGCAATATATTTTCTTTGCAAATATTTATATAAATTATTGCATGTTTTAATCTTTAAACAAGAGCAGGAAGAAAATATTCTGGCAAAGTAGTAAATACTTTTTAGACACAAAGTAAATACACTAGCGCAAAAGAAAAATACTCTTTTCCATCAAAAAGATGGAAATTCAGTACATAACAATAAATTATTTTTATCTTCTACTCTGAGAATAGTCCTTCTCCCACACTTAGATGTTAATTCCCCAAGAATTGAGAAGTATCGATATTTTCAAATCACCATTTCAAATGGATACTGAGGACAACCCAGCAATTGGTGTCAGTGGTTACAGCAAACCACTTTGAGGACTTGGAAGTGAAACCAGTATTAAAAAAAATTAAAATGAGTTCCATGCTCAGTTCCCAGATGAAAGAGGTTATATGTTTTCTTACATTTCACTTGCGCTTACATAGTGACAAAACATAAAACTCAAGAACATCTGAGTCAGTTCAAGAATTATTCAGTTCAACTTCTATTTGATTAAATACCTACTGTGCTTTTTAAATTTTTTTAATGTTTTATGTTCTTTACACATCAAGTCAATTTTGCAAAGGAACTAGACAAAACGTTCTATAGTCACAGAGAAAAGTAAACTAYGTATTTCTTAGAAATTGCCTTTATTAGATGGGCAGTGCACATCATTATCATGCTTTGGATTTAAAATGAACTTTGGTAAGTGTTCCCATGCAGTACACATTCATTATCTACATATGAAGGACATTCAAAAAAGCTGCAACACTGCACCGAAAGGAAATTCTACCTAACACTTCTGCTTTACCTTATCAAATTTKGTTCTATCAGCCACATCAAGATCAGAGGCAGACATGTTTCCCATATCCAACAGGGAGGATGACTGAGACCTACGGCTTCCCGAACTCTGAACAGAGAGCTTATTGAGGCTAGAAGTCGATCCAGTCAATTTTCCAGAACTTCCATGGAGACCTATGGAATAAGAAGACTGTGAGAGAATGAAGCTAAGGTAGAATAAAATACTTRAGAAGAACAAATTCATTACAGAGTACCTCAGATGAGTGTTGCTAATAGCCCTACATTAAAATGAAAAAATTAACTGAGCCTTCATTTAAGCTGCAAATACTTTTGCTATAAACATTTTTTATAACAAAGTAACTGAAATGCTTTAGCAAGCCTCAGAGCTAAGCACAAAGTAGCTATAAAAGCCTGCATTGTAAATGTTATAGGAAAAGTATAAAAGAAACTTTACTGTCGGGTATAAAAACCACTGAGACAGTCTCCTTGAAAATGTGGATGCAAAGACCAGTTTTGATCTTTGTGAATGCAGCCTGGGCAAAGACTGACAAAGAGTAAAAAATTTAATCTACAAAAGGAAGAAATTAAGAAGTCTTGTGTAAGACACACAGGCACTGTCCATCTTCTCAACATCTTGAAGCTGACCTTTCCATTTTCAACATCCTTTTGCCTACATAGCTTAGCCTAGCTATTTTTCCTGATCTCTAACAGTAAGTAGGCTCTATTGTTTGCTGATGCTTCCTCCTGCCTTTAATCACAATGAACATCAAGATGTTTCTCCCTGATATTTCAGGGTCTTCCCTTAGTGGTGAGGAACATTTGTTTTCAGGAATTTGGGAAAACTTGGAACATTGTAGAGAAAACTCAACACAAAAACAAGGTAACAATATTTGATCCATATGTAAATTCTAAATTCAACTGCAAAGGAACTTAAAAGCTATTCTGTAACATTTCATTTAATTGTTATGCTGGTATGCTGTCATAGCTACCATGATCTAGGGGAACAGACAGGACAAAGCTCATAAGCCTAAATAAAAGATGCTACTTCAACCTATTGGAAAAGTTGGGAAGCTAAGACAAGCTTTCAGGTACAAACATTTTTAGATCAACAGTAGCATGGAAAAAGCAGATGGCACCTTTACCTGCAAACCTTGTCTTACCCAACTTTTATGTTGAGCAATTTCAGTTGTACTTCATTCTTGCCTTGCAGAAACAATGATTCTGCTAATGCTTATTTCATTCTGGACAGACTGCTTCAATGTTAGGTAAGTGTTCCACGATGCAGCACTACATCTTCACATCGAGACGCATGCATTGACAATACCAACTAATGCAACTAGTTATACTCACTCTCCGTTTCCTGTTTGACAGCACTTTCTTTTCGAGGCAGTGTAGCTGGGATGGATTAGGTTGCAAGCATCAAAGACAAAGACAAGTTAAAATGCAGTTTGCACAAACCATGCACAAGATGCAAGTTAAGCTCTAACTGGAAAGAAACATGCAGAGAACTATAAGCAGCAAGTAACTACATTGCAAACACATTTAGTTGGAGAGGTACTACTCTAGATATTCAGTGTCTAAACTATATGGACAACAGATGAAGCATTAAACTTTACTTTTTCCTACATGGTTTGCTCAGAGAAAAATAGCTTTCTTTAATAACATTTAAGTTCTCCCAAACAGAGAAGCCCATTAACTTACTTTGTTAAGAGTTAATATTGCAAAAGACCCAGTTTCCAAGATCAATTGTTCTATTCAGATTAAACAAAGAAGATGTATTTATGTAATTTTGTACTGAGTCAAAATTTCGTACTGAGTTCTTCTTTAAAGGAGCCCACCAATACCGTAAAGTAATTTTAACATCTGTAATAAAACTGGCCAGTSTGTTGTGTTTTTCTTTTGTTAGTAACTTGGATGTTTACACAGAAAATATACCTTTGTTATTCATGCTGCATCAAAAATGAATGATTTCATATTCAGAGAAGATGAAAACATTTTTTTTTAGTAAACAAATATATGTTTTGATATTGTCTGTGCAGAATAAAACAGTTGCCTCAAGTGGACTTCCATCTGAAATTCTGAGTAAATGGGCATGATAAAATGTCCTCACATTTGCAGTAAATAGAGACTCCCTAACCAGTAAAAGGCATTTGCATACATACACTAAAAGCAATACATGGTATTAAGAGGACCCTGATGAGGATGGATGCTTCAAGCCCCCCAAAATGGACCAAGCAAGCAAGACCTACTGTAATAGAATAAGTACATACTTATAAGTAAATGCCACAAACATGCCTTAAATACCAGATGTTCTCAAGTAGGAGCAACATTGTCAATTTTCATGTCAAGCTCAAATTTAATTCCAGACTGGCTTTTATTTATAAATATATATATTTTTTTAAATAGAGCTTCAAGGCTGGTGTAYTTGGCACATGCACGTGCCATGCATCAATCGTCCCCACTTTGCAAGCACACGGGACCGCACTACACAATCACAGAATCATAGAACCCTTAAGGTTGGAAGGGACCTCAGAGATGATCTAGTCCAACCCCCTGCACACACAGGGTCACCCAGAGCACGGGGCACAGGGCTGCGTCCAGGTGGGTTTTGAAGATCTCCAGAGAAGGAGACTCCTCAACCTCYCCCGGCAGCCTGTTCCAGGGCTCTGGCACAGTCACCGCACGGACAGATGCAAAGTGCAGGCTCTGGACATCCAGAGGAGCCACAGTGAATGTGGCATGTGAGAAACCACATCATGTAACCATGTCAAAACAGCAGCACTCTTTCCCACACTTGATTTTATGGTATTTAAGTATCAAAGTCTTGGCTTCATCAGAAGGAAAAAACAACAAAGACTGTGAGACAAGTGTGAATGCTCATGACCCAGGATATTTTTGCCATAAAAGTGCAGACAGAAAACCTTGCACTAACACATAATGCCAGAATAATTCTCCCAGCATCCCCTCTGCATTTGAGGCATTCAAATAGCAGTGCTGTTCCCAAAGCGCACGCACACACACAAAGGAAAAAAAAAAGGAGAAAAATAAAAGAAAAGGAAAAAGGCAAGAACACACACCAAGGCAGCTGGAAATCAGGTCTTCTTTAGTCTTGGAGTACAACTGGAGCATTATAGAACTAATACTATTCCTTAAGTATACTATTAAGGAATGATACGTTTTGAATTAATGAAGTAATGTGCGACTAGGACTATTACGATCACTACCTTCAAGGCATAACCCTTACAATGTACACACTAGAAACTGTTAAAAAAATACATCAACTGATATTTAATGCTGAAATTAATCCACATTCATTTAACGAAACAACATCTTTAAAAAAAGATACAAAGTTTGTTTTCCTTCTTTGCAAATGGTACCATTAAGAACATGATGAGTACTGAGGAGCAAGGTTTTCTGCAAGATGATCTAATTCTTTCTCAAATTYGCTTGTGGCCTCAATATGCAGCCACATATAACCATTATTTAAAGCTTATTAAACTATTGAAGTTTATCAATAATCCAGSCTGAGTCTCCCACTGGATATAGCTTCCAATTTTGGCATTAAAGTCTGTCAATTTTTTGAGACTGTACACTTGGGTCAAGTTTTCCATTCCAAGCAATCAGTCACCAAAGACACTCAACAGAAGTATGCTTTTTAGTGTGCTTGTGATAATGTAATCTGTTYTAAAAATAATCAAACCAAGAGAACTGTTAAAAAAAATCCTTTGTTATCTACTCCTGGTCWCCATTTTGTGCCAATTTTAAGTATACTTCAAGTTTATCCAAATATGCAACAGAAACCTTCAAAGTGAGGCTGGTTCAAAGTGGCTCATGAGTTAAACAACCTTTCTCTAAATTGACAGCGCTTCAAAAACACTTAGAAAAGAAAAATYGTCTCCTCACAAATGCAAATCACGAGAGATGTTACGGAATAAAGTATTCTAGAAATCAATTTATGCTGAAGTTGTTTTTGTTCTAAGAGTAAGCTTTTCAAGACTTACAAAACAAACTGTCGTGACTGACACTATGGCACCGCTTGCCCTTCATGGCCACCAGCCTGTCAAGGCTCTTCTTCCTTATTCTCCTTCCCAACCTGGTCAACGCTCCCCACTCTCCTGCTTTCTCTCTATTTTCTTCTTCTTCATAAGCTTAAGAATCAAAATTGGCTTGACAGAACTTACTAGTTCAACCCGTACTTTCCTTCTGAATTTAGGATATACAAGATAGTCCATCATGACAAATACAGACATGCTAAGCAAACACCTTTTGAAATGCACTTTAAAATGCAGAATAGCTAATATATAAATGCACCTATATCACTGCTCTTTGCTAAGTGCCCAGGTTAGTTTTAGAATCAGTTCACTTGCATGCTCATTTTCCCCCCATTAGGGATGCCTACTCCCTTAAGTGCAAAGGCCTACAAGTTAATCGAGCATGATTTCTATGTGCATAAATCCAACTGAAAWCACAACTAAATATCACAGGTTTCCAAGATTAAAACTAGTCTGTTCAAAATCCATCATCAATCCCATCAAAAACAAATAGCACCAAAAAACACGTAAGCATGCTACCTAAGCTCACTTTAATCAGAAGAGTTATCTATCCAGTAATAAAATAGGGAAGTTGATTAAAAAATGGGATATCTGACAAATTGTACTTTATCCTCTGATACTGCCCTAATTCACAAGATTTCTGTTGTGCTTCTTCAACCTTGGGGAAGACTTGTGCTAGCTCTATTTTCCATCCTACCTTGCCAAAATGCAGCCCATTTCCAACTTAGGCATAGGACAGCATTACAGTTTTGACACTAGAACCTGTGAGAGGTTGGTTGGCTTGTTTGTTTTTAAATAAAATAAAGGAAGATATATGCCTCTTAGAAGCTTACCAAATTTTTTTCCTTCTTTGGTTGTGCCTGTCATCTTGATCTTGGCAACTTCAAAGAAATCTTTTATTTCTCTTTCATACAGTCGTGATAAATAATCCATGTAATTCTTAAATGAAAAATTGAAAGTTAATTGACAGTTGGGTATATACACTATTCATTTTCAAAAATCAACATGGAAATAAAGTGTACATAATAAGCTGCTTTAGACATATACACACAAATATATGTATTCAGGACATTTAAGTAGTCATTAAATGACTCATGCAAATGGCTTAATTATTCTTTTTATCTCATAAATGATAATTTCACATAAATATTGAGATTAATATTATATGAAGCTTCAGAACAAATACACACAGAAACTGGAAAATAATAAGGATTTCATCAAACACCAACATGAAGTTTCCTATTCCAAAGAGGAACAGGAAAAGACAGTAAGTTATATTTAATATAGGGAATATTTTTAAAAAATGCACATATACACAGGCAATTCTTTTGCCTTTTGTAAGAAGTTCTAGAACCACCTGGGCATTTCACATACCTTTGTCAGACCTTCATATTTTCCATAGTCTGTGTTCTTGAGCCACTCCATTAGCTTAGCATAACGAAGTAAATCTCTGTGRAATGGATGATGATTGGGTAATGTCAATTCAACAGAGTGCTGCGCAAGCGTGGAACTCTGATCATGACCCTTAACAAAAGAAAGTACTAAAATAAATCTGAAAGTAATATACAGATATTACAGAAATTTCCTGGATGACTTAAACATTGACAGCATCCCATTCACACAAACAGAAAAGCATCTGAAGCGTCTTATGTAAAAATCACAAACTTCCTGATTTTCAGATCCCCACTACAACATGTCCCTTTTCAGCCTGGGTCTCTAGACACTGTCATAMTATGGACACTAAGATGGTGCAGTTGCAGCAGCTAATGTACCTTAGTAAGTTTGCTCACTGCAAGGCCCCAACTGCTTATAATTTTGCCTTCAAGACAAGTCAGTTGGGCACTTCTCACATGGCACTGCAAGACTAAAGGTCTAATAAGAAGAATTCAAATGTTTCTGACCATTGCAAAAGAATATGGCATTATTATTATTTTTAAGGCATAGCTGCTTCTTTGTAAAGCTGCTTCTTTTGACCTTTGAAAGCACCAGTTCAGACATGTTCAGTAAACATTTACTGGTGTCAAACAGATCAGGACATGCAACATAACCCAATCCTCTAAAAGTAAGTTACTATCTTTATGGTCCTTCTTCCTATTCTCTATGGGATCTGTTGAAAAAACAGTAATCCTCTAAGCAAAGATTGCTTCTTATTCCATAACACCTGTAGATGTGGCTTTTAAGCCTTTCCAGCTGCTTGAACCTGCAAGCTTCCTGGGCAATCCAGGCGACAAGTAAGATGTCACCAGAGTTAAAAATGAAAAAAAAAAAAAAAAAAAAAAAAAAAAAAAGGATGTGTGTCTTGCTATTCATTATAAAGACTAACTCTTATTAAAAAAAACAGCTTCTATAGATCCTATAGAAAACCAGAATATTTTCACTTTTATTTTTAGACCTATTCTCTTATTAATGACATAAAGGCAAAAAAAAATGGACTACTATAAGTCCATAGTGAAGACAAGGAAGTGCTACAGGATTTCATTCATTTATTCTCATAGAAAAGCAGGAAGTTTTGCACTCACTGTTAATTTCCTTTCTAAAACAAACAGAAATATTGTTGTTTCCACATYGCAAAAATCTAACACTGTAAAGTGTAATTGTTGCAACTTGCAATTTGGAATTAAACTCCAGCAACAGCCGTACAACTTTTGAACATATGTAGCACACGTAATTACGGTGATCATACTACACACTGTGTGTACTTCTTGGCATGTGTCTACTCATAAAAATAGATTAAGGTAAACAACAGGTACACAAGAGAAAGCAGCACAGATTTGTAATATAGTAAAAATAACAGTGACATTTTTATTCGTTGCAGGTATATTATCTTTTTGAAGTATAGGAAAAAAATTTCAACATGCTTCTGATARTCTTTACTGAAACTAGGTATAGGAACCATTTGTGGCTGCCTGTTCTAACTCCTCGCATGCAACTTTTATTCCCACACTATACGCTTTCATGTTTAAGTTCCCGTCACATAAATTATTTTAAACCATAAGGTTCCACAACTTCCTAATTGGTGTAATTGCTAGGAAATACTCTACTATACAGCCAGATTTCTTGCTCAGCTGACTTTTTGTACATATTCTTTCATTAAAGTAATTTTTTACATGGCATTCACATTCTTCATAAAACTACATATGAGGAGTCCCTTCTCAGGCTATGCCTCTTTCCAAGACAACTTCTCCACAGCAATAATCATTCTGGTTGTCCTAGTCTAAACAATGCATAATTTAGGTCTATTTCAAGATGAGATTCATCTGGTCTAACTGTATCTTCCCCACCAAAAAAACAGGCTTCCTCTCTTTATTCAAAGCACACAGYTACATTAAGTGCCACTAAATGAAGCTGCAAGTTTATTATTCAACTATTTCATTGTACTGTTCCAAAGGCAGAAAGCTTAGAGTTGCATTTAATTGAATGCTGAACCCGGTTGTGAGGAAAAGAAAAACAACTTTACAAGATCACAGATATTTTTGCAAGTTAATCAATTATTATTAGGACACAATAAAGACAACTCTGTTAACTGTTAGTAGCAGTTTGCTGCAGATGATCTGACATTTCAGTGAGCTGCGATCCAAAGTTTAAAATTTCAGAAATTTGCTCTCATTTATGAGGAGATGAAATGCTCCAGTATTTTATGAATAGTATGAATCACAGCCACAGCATCGACTTTGTTTACAGAGATAAATAAAAGGACAAGTTTGCACTTTCAAAATACATTTAAGCTAAGCATAGCGGAACTTTATTGTTTTATCTAATGATTTCTAAACCATAAAAACATGATATTTGGGAAGCTTCTTTCACATTTACCTCTTCTGATTTAGATACTGTTGCCTGCTTTAGATTTCACCTAAAGTGAGAATTGAATATAATTCTTCCAGCTAATATATTTAGTATTACACAATAATAATTTAAGTTTCTCCTTACTCATTTTGAGTCAGACAGATATGCTGTGCTCAGTTTTTCAAAAATGAGAAGCAGCAGGAGAAACATATTTGTTAAGAAAAGCTAAAGACCACAATTTTAGCATGCCATGGAATTCTTCTGCAAAATGAAGGAAGTATAGAGAACAATTATCCCTGCCATAAAGAGGCACATTTACAGTCTCAAATGCAATTTTCAATAAAATTATCTGCCATAATCCTGCTCCATTTTAYGCATAAAAACAAATATACTAAAAACTATAAAACTCTTAAGACTGCTGTACTCMTATGTATAAAAGCCTTCTATTTACAAATACTACAACAAATTTGCACAGTGGTACATATACTATGGTTCCTTGAATATATATTTTCTCCCTGTATCTCTGTGTTTCACTCTCTCTAGGCAAACTCCACAGATCAGATGAACGCTGTCTAGCACACAGATAAACAAAGCTTGAGAACTGATGCAAATRCTAGAAAGGAGAAGAGACATAAATCCGATGCTCCACACATAGGATAAATTTCATATTTGTAAAGTCAAAGATGCAGCTGCTAGTTAGCTAAGGCAAGCTTAAAAAAAAAAGTTAGTTACAAAAGCTTGTATCAAACCTGATGTACTCACTGGAACTGAAAGACTGTAGGACCTGTTATAGAGTTGAAGTAGGGTCTGAGTAAACTAATTGGAGATAAGAAAAAAACAAAACCAAGAAAAAAAAAAGATGCTTAAAGATATCCATCCTCAGGAAACACATCTCAGGACAGTGATTACCGAGTACTTCAAATTAAGGCTCAAAACCAGCATTTAACAGTTTTACTTTGAACGATTTACAAAGTGCAGATAGCAAGAACTCTAGTTCTAGCCTTCTAAACCCTTGAAATTTAACTTTTTTTTTCCCCTCTCTCTCAAATAAGTGTTGCAGCCAAAGTAAATCCTTACATCTCGTGTGCTTAATGCAGATACCAAACGTACTACAGAGTTTTTTTCTGTTTGTTTTGTAAWTAAAAGCTTGTTTCTGAGTCACTATAGTTTGTTTTGGTTAGTGACCTCTCCCCATGAAGTATCTCTTAGCAGTCCATTTGCTTACTGACCGTACCAAAGAACATGTCCAATTTCAGTTGGATTGTTGTTCTTTTTTGAAAGCATCTGGGCCTGAAGATTGCAGATAAAGTAGGAAGTTAATACCTGTTGGACAAACACGCTGTTCAAGTGACTGGCAAGCCTCCGTGCAAACTGTTCACGCAAGTCACTAAATCGCTGCTGCTGCTCTTTGACTGCGTGCAGCATATCGTGTCCTAGAAGCAAACAAAAAGAAGCCCAGAGAGTACAAATTACAGTTTTATAGCATATGTAGGAACAGAAGGCACCACGGGTGACAATTCTCTCAGTGTACAGAAATAACACCTAAGACCATTTGGAAAGGAACTGACAGTAAAGGCTGTATCATAAAAAATAAATCTATGTGTTAGRCCACAGTGTGACAGAGGCACTACCTGGACGAAGGGCGACATTCATACACTGCAGAAGGGCATCTGCTGCGTTAGTGCAGGCCTCGATGCCCCGAGAAGATGTCAGATCTCCCTCCTGGAGGGCCTTTATATGACCTTTAGCCAAATCCATATGATTCTACAAAATAAAGAGTACTGTTTATTAGCCAAAGGCAGGTTGAGTTTAGCTTTATGTTATTCTGTTAAATAATGAATGATAAATATAATTCTGTCACGATAAAAACTTACACAAGCTACTTCAAGACAAGCTTCATAARAGGTTGCTAAGGAGGGTGACAACATAAAGGAATTCATACCAAATGTGAAGAGTTGTGCTACACGGTATAACAAACATGCTTACCACTAAGAACTCTATCTCAGACAGCAGCTTCACATTGTTTGTGTTGCTGAGATGGATTAGGTGGTTGCTTTCTGAAATCTGATCCATTTGTTCTTTTACACTCTGAAGCATTTCTTCATAACTGCTCAACTTCATTTCAATCTGGTCAACTTCCTTTAGAGCTTCATCCAGCAATTTCATCAAGATATTCACCTGTTTCTCAGAGGCCATGATTGACTGGATATTTGCCTACACAGAAAATTAAGCTGTAAGACTCTAAGAGACATATTTGAAATTCAAAAGAAAAAGTGAGGTGTAGAGAGACTGCCTTCYTCTTTTCTTCKCTATGCCTCATTCGCAAGGCTTACTGCAGAAGATCTGAGAAGTGAATACTGAATTCCAAGATCTTTAAAATACAAGGCAGCCCATAATTCTGCTTAGGAATAGCAACACAAGTCCTTAAATGTATATGTTTTTAAGAACATGCAAGCAGGACATTAGTTGCCTTTTCAAAGGACGCTACATAGTCAGTAGCGATGAAAGTATTTTCACATGCTAATAMGCTATGCATTAGAAGAAGTCTTTACCCCATCTAGCACTTGCAGCTCCCTAGACAGCTTCTCTGCAAAGGCTTCAGCATTAGATATGGCATATTCACACCCTTCCATCATTATTTCAATATCCTGTTCCTCTCTCGCATTTAGCTCCTGGTACTCATCCACAGCTTCTTCATCACCTCCTGCTACACTTTGATTCTCTCCACTCGGAACTGATTCTTTACACAGAAAAAGGAAATAAAATGCACGTTATGAAAAGCAGACCATAAGTGTTTTAAGAGTACTTCAGTATGTTCACATGTGTATATGTTAAATTATTCTCTTTTAATTAGATGGATCCATTAAATCACTTCCACAACAAACACCTGTTACTRGACACTTGCTACTGGATAAAAATTTTTTTCAAGTTAAGTCTCAGTTTTCCATGAATTTCAATAAGATTGCCAGGACTGGTTCGCAGCAGCAATGCCCTGTAAACTATGTAACATAYACAGAAAAAACAAACAGCCCCCTCCTGCACTGTGTATATAAAGGGAGAGACTGTCTCAGTATGCCCACCTCTTCTGTGGTAACAAGCACCCGAATATTTTGCAGTACTGTTCTAAAATTATTAGTAGAAATTTCACAGTAACTAGAGCCTCTCTTTTAGCACACATAGCACAAAAAGCAAAAGATACTACAGTTAGTTAAGAAATACATCAGGAAATACGTAAAAATTATCTTGTTGCTCAAGGTAAGTATCATCACAGGAAAAAGCAATAGTRAAGGAAAGGAAAATTACCTAAGTTTTTTTTTTTTTTTTTTTATGAGCTATGATTTTTCATTGCAGTGTTTAACTAAGAAAGCCATTCAATGGCTAACAAAATTTACAGGACATTACTCTCTAATCGTTGTAGAAAGTCTTCAGGAAAACTGAAATTTATCGCTAGCAATTTAGTAAGTTATTGAAAGCACTATTAAAAAAGAGAGAAGTTAATTATGAAAAACTGCTCACAAAGAAGAATAAAGGAAAAAAGGTGTTACGCACCTTCTGCAACTTTAGGCAGTTCTGGAGAATTAAAAGGTATGGAAAAGCAGAAGAAAGGAAGCAGAGAATGTTAGCTAGGCAAAGCATGTACAGCATGCATATTTTTAAGTGGCAGTAAGTTGAATGTTTTAATTTTGCAAGAACTTGAAAAGTGAATGAAAAATATTTTGGTCAACACTGAAAAATAGAGCTGTTTTCCTCCCTCTAATTACTTAAATTCTTCTGTACAAACTAGTCTTCTCTTTAATATCAATCAACAATTTGGCCACTTCTTATAGCAGCACTGTCTACTCAGCGTTCCTTGAATTAAAAAATATTAAAAGGTATTGTGAATGTAAAAATCATATTTGAGTACAATACAAAACCCTTAGAGCATCCAGGTAGTCGCTTAAGCTGCACTTCCAGAAGAATTTAACAGATATTTCATAGTTTGTGAACTATGAAACAAACTAGAAACCAGATATAAGCCTTATATAAAAGCATAACAGGCTTTATAAATGTCCCTGTTTAAACCACTTTTYCAGCTCAGGGCACGTGAGAAGCAGAACAAAGATTTGTTAGACATTTAGGCCTACCAAACCTTTCTGGTAGGTTTTGTTCTGTTCAAGAAACAGAATGTCCTAGAAAAAACAATATTCTTAATGACATTTAGAATTTCATTAACTAATATTTTGATCCAGTTTTGCAATTTAAGGTATGTTTTCCAAGCATTTTGTTTATATGAGGTTTTTAAAAATTTTAAAAGAGAATTTAAAAAGAAATCATTRTTAGGATTTATATACTTAGTATACCTGCTTTACTCTGACAATCATTAAAATTCACATTTAACAAAGTTGTAGAAATTTACCTTCTAAAAGCTGTGAACTAACATTTATAAAGTCAATTTTCTTTCTAAGATATCTCTGATTAAGTTTCCAGATACATGAAATGAAAGTGTTCTTTTCCGCTGTGCTGCTTGCAACCCATTTGTACACTTTGTCAAAATGTAAATCAAATTCAGGATTYTCCTGCAAAAGATGAGACAATTTTCAGGCTTAACAGTCACATAAATAATTTTCTGAACAAGAGAGACAGTTTCATCATTTAATTACTGAAATAACAGTATAAAAGTAAATTGCACAGATGTCAGCCTTAAACTGATRTATTAGTACTGGCATCCAGACGCACCTTAAAGAAGGAGCTACAACACTACAAGAACAAGAAAATGCTTTCAAGCTAGACAATGCAACAGTAACATTTAACACAGAAATCTGAGATAGTTTAAAGAAACACAGTATGTGCTTTCCAAGATATATTGTCCTAGAACGACTAGTTGCGCTGTGTGTTAGCCTTCTGCCCAAAACCCATGTCTGGAATTATTGACAAAATATACAGAAGTCAACAAAAATTTTCATCTCTGCCTGTTCATTTTGATGAATTTTATGGGCCAGAATTAGATTATGCTTCTTGTTCTATGGAAAAGAACTTCASTTGAAGGTGTACGCTTTCCAATAAGCGGCCGATGTCATGATTTAGAAGACAGAGTTTACTTACACTTTTGATTCATTACACATTTGATTCATTAAAAAAGTTCTGAGTGTCCTGTCAAAAAGAGTATAGGTACACCAATAGGATGGTCATGATTTATTTCAAAGGAAACTACATTTTGGAATCAAAATTTACATTGGAAATGAAGCAGATAAAAATATATGTGTATATATATACACACAAACACACATTTAAATATATACACAAACACATACATATGTATATATGCTTGTCCAGTATATATATATATACATACACATATATGGACAAATACTGTACAGACTAGCACTGTACAGTGCTATGGAGCAGTTCTGTACAGTCCCAAAGAGACTACTCATAATAAATTGGGCAGACATTTCAAGTATTTCTATTGAAGCRCACCTGAACTATTCAGTCTCAATTTATGAGGTTCACGTAATACACACGTATCATTAAACCCAAATTAACACATTAACAATCAAAATTATAGGACGAGTGGCCAAGTAAGTTAGCGCTTTATCAGAACTAAAAGTGAGCGTCCTAGGCAGAGAGTAGGCATCCCACCCAAACAAACAAACAAACAAGAAAAAAAAAAAAACAACAAAAAAACCCAGTTTCCCGTACTTACTTTAACAGCATCTTTGGCATCAACAACAGCAAGATCCCGAAGTGCCCATGCAGTCTGTCTTTTGTAGAAATCTCCCTTGTCGGATTTTTTTACCTTTACCACATTTACTTGCACTGGACGTTCCGTGGTCACTGTTAAATGAAGCACAAGAGTAATTTTGGAATACTCAAAATGCTTCAAGTTTCACGCTCAGTGCACACAGCTCAGTTTAAAATTTAGTCATCCAGATGTGCAGCTCTGTACAGCTTCTGAAGTAATCAAGCCAATTAATGGCTATTTCCTTGATTCATCAGAACTATGGCCACATTGCTGCACTACTGAGAGAACACAAAGATGCCACTAGGGATTCTACTCTGAATAAAAATACTTTYAGAATTTTCAGATCTAGCCTGCTAATTTATTGCTATATTGGACTAGAGAGATTTCTTGGAAGAGGTACCACAAGGGCACCTGCTCTCAAAGGAACACTAGAACTCGGTTCRGTTTCTGTGTCTTTCCAGAGCCCTCTCTCTTTGACTCTAATCAGCACTCCCTGCTGCATCATGTTTAGATTGATCAGCCTASAGATCTACTAAACCTCCTTTTAAGCATTATAAAAAGTCACCTTCAAAAGCCCACCTCATTCCACACAAATAATTGATTCCTTCCTTGCCTGCTTTTACTCACATACCTTACTGAAACTTGCAGTGTTCTATTTCTGTTTTAATAAAAGCAATAACACAAGCGTGACAACTTTTTGCAAGAAAAATGGAAGCATCGTTTTTATAAGCAAGAAATATTGTAAGTAAAGCTAAGAAGAAGGCAACTGAATAATAATAATAAAAAAGCAAAGACAGAAATACCATGTGATATTACTAAATACCTGTGGCACACAAAAAGCAGTTTCTCTTCTTTTTGCCTGCTTTGCATACATTCACAATGCTCAACAGGCGTTCATCATTGGGAGTGAAAATATCCCTTTGCAAGGCATGCTTGATTGCAGTCATTTTGTCTCAGCTGAAAGATTTCAAGAATTCACACTACATTCACACTTCAAAGGCTAGCAAAATACACAAAAACAAGTCTTTACCTATAGCAAGTACTTTTTTTAAAAGCTACATTTTACAGCTAAGTTACAAATCATGATCTAGACATGCATAATTCGATGGAATTCCAGCTATTTTGGGAATAAGTCCAAGATAAAGCTCCATACCTTACTGCAGGTAGACAAGAGTAATTTCTCAACACTAGGATGATCTTTCTGATTAATATAATGGACATCAAAAAGCTTCTTATCAACAAAGTAAATTGGGAATATTAAGAAAATGAGTTCAGATAGGAAACACAACAAAACAGAACACTCCTTCACACTAGGTAGCAGYAGAAGTTTAGAATGGGTGAGCATAAATGCTGTGAATCCTGTAAATATCTGTATAAAGACAAGTACGCACTGAAACTCCACCAAATGAGACCAACTGAAGAACCTAATTCTAAAAATCACTACAGTGATGACCTGAAATGGAGGTTAAAATCCAGAATCATTATTATGCACCTACTGATAATGTTTCCAAGACACCAGATCAGCAGCAGCTGTTCATTCCAGCACCCATACACTGCAATTCCAAGTTTAAATTTTTACTTTAAGTCTTGAGGGACTGAATGTACCATACACATATTTTAAAGCTCAGAACATTCTTTCTTTGTAGAAGTGGAAAAAATCATTCTGATTCAGGATCAGGACCTCTGCATCCCATATGTACGGAGAATGGAGTGAAGAAGTGTAACATGAGAATAGATAAATCCTAAATGAACAGTTAAATCCATGCTATGGAAGAATTCCCAAGTACCCTGATCAAACTATTTTCCTAAAGCAGAGTAAGGGTTTTATATTCTATTTGGTGGTCTTCTGAGAGAGACTTCCCTATCATTACCTAGTTTCCTAGCAAAGCATGGTCTAGTCCTCTGTATTCCAGAAGGAAAACGAAACCAAACAAACAAACAAAAAAAATACTTAAGCTAGCAAAGATCATAAAAGCAAAAATCAAGTTCCCAAAAATACACTACTATTAATATTCACAGGACCTCACACCATACAGARATTGCTCTGGGTAGTCAAGAAATAGCAAAACTTGTGAGATGTTTCAGTGCTTTTATTTAGTTCTGCCATTACTCTCAATTTATGCCTTAAAATCCTACAATGCATTAAAAACATGATTAATGCACAGCACATACCTGATCATAAAACTATGTAAAAAYGTGTTGGGATTTCATTTCTAAGAGATGCATAAGTTGCTTTCTCTGACAAACACAAAGCAAAATCACAAAGGTACCCCTGCACTTGAAATAGAAAAGTCACTGTTTCACTTGAACAGAAAAGTCCCTGGCTTGGGGTTTTTTTTTTTTTTGGTCTTCTGTCCCACTATGCCCGAGCTAACTTCTCCAGCACATTTTTTTCCACTCAAGGAATTTGGTAATTTTGACAATTAGCAACCCATGGGTCTCAATAAAAAGGGSCAATATCCCAAGATGGAATCAGTGCTGCAAAGAGCTCAGGACCTTTACATAAATGCTGTTTCTACGACATGCCTACAGCACTGTAATACTCCACTTTTAGTCACTTTTTAACACTTTCCCTCTCCTCAGAATTCCTGGTCTATCTTCGTCTTCCCAAGCTGCTTAAGTCTGTCACACTTATTCTTCAAGAGGATAAACTGAACATACAAGGCACCAACAGCCTGTTGCATTTTGGATATAGCACCTTCCTTCTCCAGTCAGGACTTCACCCACATCCAGATGAACTGCTGCAAACCACTAGCCTGTTTCACAGCAAACTATCCCAGCTGCAAGGGAAGATTAGMAAGTCTCTTCCTTCTACGTGAAGCGGGGGACACCAGCCTCACAGCACAGAGGGGACACCACCCCTCAGGCACCGTCCGGGMTGGAAATCCATGGGGATGATTCAACACAGCATCAGGCGCTGCTTGGCCTCCCTGCACACGCAGAGGAGCCAGGAAAACGTGACAGCCAGTCAGGAAAACATGACACCCAGTGTCCTACCGGGTAACAACCTCAGCAAAAGGCGCGGCCGCGCTGCAAACCCCCTGAGAAGCCCGTTCGTAACCAACGGCCGRATACAGCCCGACCGTTAACGGCCCAGCAGCTTCCCCAGCGCCCGCCCAACATCGGCCCCGCCGCCGCCCACCCGCCCCCAGCGGGGCCAGAGCAGGGGGAAGGGGCAGAGGACGCCAGTGCCGCCTCGCTCTCACCGCAAAGCCCCGGCCGGGTCGCGCCGGACCACGCGGTGTTCGCGGCGCCTCAGGACGCGGCGGCGGCAGCTSCGACCGCGGCCCCCGCCGCGCGCGGGCCCCGCCCCAACGGCCTCCGAGCGCCGCCGCGACACTTCCGCCCACGTGACCCTAGCACCACTCCCACCAGCCAGCACCGAGACTGCGGACTAGAGCGCCCGCCGAGCGCCGGCGCGCGCGCATGCGCGTCTCCGCCCCCCAGGAGCAGTGCAGCGGCGGGGAAGGCCCGGGGGCGGGGCTTGCAGGGGCGGGGCAGAGGCCCGCGGGCGGTGGCGGCCGTTAGGGCGGGGCGATAGCGGCCGTTAGGGCGGGGCGATGGCGGCCGTTAGGCGGCACCGCCGCAGCTCGGCGTGGCTAGACTATAGAAGCCGAATGAGCTGCCTCGCGGTTGTGGCCGTGTGGTGGAGCTCGGTAGTTATGTGGGTTGTGTTGCTTTCACCTAAGTTTGAGGTGAGCCAGTCCTAGTCAGCTGCTTTGTTGGCAGGTGAAACCGTTGGGAGTTTCTCATAAAGCCTCTGTGTTTTTCTGATGTCTTCTTGCCTCATGAAAGGATTCCCTTGCTTCATGCTTATCTCTGAATTGAATGGATTCAGCTGATAGGAGCAAGCCCTGAAAAGCTCCCTGCCAGACTGAAACATTAGGAGGAAAGAACTCTCCAGTAGTGGTGAGGTGTTAGGTGAGGCCAAGTCAGCTGTTTTGTGAAACTTTACTTGGTAACTGAATCATAAAACAGCGATAAAAATAATGTAGGTATGATTTTTCTGTTTTGTGAACTGTGGCAGGTGTTTTATATGCAAGTACAAGGCAGAACTCCTCGCCCTGAAGAGTTTGCAACTACGTAATTAAATGATATCTTGGGAACAATAACATGGATGGAGCCAAAGCAAAGCTGATACAATGTTCACTGAATTTGAATGTCTCTTGTGTCATCAGTTGTTTYTATGGCAGAATTAGTAAGTTTTATGTGTTTTAGGAGACAAGTGTTTTTAGAGGAGGAAAAAATGCTTCTTTCCATCTATTTAGAAGTTCTATTATATCTGGCATGGATCATCTACCTTCATTTCACATTTTCTGTTATCTGTTGCATCTTGAAACAGTCTTGCCCTAGTTGGTTATCAGTGAAATAAGTTAAATGAGTAACATTCTTTGTTACTTTTTTTTTTTTTTTTCCTTCTTCTGGAGCTGGAGAAGTTTTATTAAGAATCTCTGTCTACAGATGCCACAAAGCATGACTCTACTTCAGCAGTCAACTTGTGGGGACAGCTTGGAAATTAGATGCCATTCTTTCATAGCACTTCTCAAACTAGTGAAAAATGCTCAACGATTGTTTATCTACTAAAAGTACCTAGTTATCATAGATAAACTTTAGAAGATAGCCAGAACTCCAAAGCTGCTTCCTTCTTAAAACTGTGGACAGACTTTCACTGAAAAGCTCTTGAAAGCAGGATGAACTTTCCTAACACTGAATCTTAAATGCAATTTTAGATGTAATGCTTTCTACAAAAGCATTTGAGATCGTAAATATCTCAAATGGATCCTTCTCCACATATTTTCAGGAAGCAGTTGGTTCCACTGTGTTTCATATGTACTCTTTCTTCATATATACTCTGTCTCCTACCTCCATYGTTTAAATCTGATTAAACTGTTTATCGCAAATGGATTTTTAGGCATATAATACACTTAGCTGATATTTTGCAACTTCTCTGTCAAGATCAAATAAAAATATCAATCTTTGAATGTATAATATGACATAATGTTTATAAAGTCATGAAGTTTTAAGTAATACTCTGCATTTTTTTTTTGCTGTCATACATGATAGCTAGGAATTTAACCATTAATGAGACTATGTACTTTCATTTTCAGATCTTTGCTGCTAATAAAAGAAATGCAGATATATCTGATACTGTAAGAAGTTTCCTAATGTTGTAACATGACAATATTTCAGAATTTGAAATGACAAAGAACCTTAAATCTAATCCTAGCTGTAAGGCAACAGTCACAACTCAAATTTGKCCACAGCATTAGGACTGTTATCACATCTTTCGTGAAAAGCAGTCAGATCTTGGCTCTACTCCCACTCCAAAAGTGTCATTAGTAGTTCACAGTCTTTGTCAGTGATATGCCATATGGAAAAGTTACTCTAGTTGCAACATCCAGAATTTGGAATATAACCATGAGAAATGATGTCCAAAACTAACCTTAGCTACCATTAGCTTCATACCCAATATTACCCAATTACCTTCAGCAAGAAACTGCCTTACAGGAAGAAACTTCTTTATATGATCAATATACCTATTTTTATCATTCTAGATTTTCTATTTAATATTCTGTTTTGTTCTTATATTTGTTTGTATCTCTATCACAAAAAAAAAAAAAAAAGTGGGAAGAAATACAAAAGTTGAAGAGATTTGGTTGAAAATTACAGTCTTGGTCATTAAAGTCAAAAGGATGCTTTCTTATATGGGGTTTGTGGCAACTGTGACTGATGCACAATCACAAATTACAATTTACAGCTCAAATGTTGCTGTGATGGAACTCCTTTTTGATCAATATACCTGATTTTTGTCATTATTCATGTAAACTAGTATATTCTTTTTCAAGGTTTATATGCAGAGTTAAGAGAAGACTGAAATCATTACAGGTTACTTGAACCATATTTTTTATGCTGCATTAATACATCACTATGCCTGTAAGATATGATTGATAAAATCTATTAGCCAAGGCCTTACTAGTAAAAAGCCATGGTAAATATCTTTTATAAGTTACTGTAATAGTTAACTTGCTAATACATGTGGACTKCTAACATGTAAAATGTCAGTCATTATTTTATCATGTTCTCATGTGACTGAAAATCTTAGATTACTGTGCAGTACCTCTTACTGAATATAATTTTATTTTTCAACTTACAAAACAACGTRCTGTATACATCATCTGTAATATATCATGAGCGCCAAGGTTTAAAAAGTTACACTGTAGTAATTTTTCAGTGAAGCTGACTCTGGCTGGATCTATAAAGACTGGACAAAATAGCCATGAAGGATTGCTTAGATTTGCATAAAGTTTTTACTACATACTACAAATTATGTAACATATGTCCGTTCATCTGGGGTAAGATTATGAGATATATTGTGAAGGTAACTGAAGGTATTGGAGGATAGGCAGATGAGAGAAATACTGAAGTAGAACTTAAATATGATGAGATGAGTGACCCTACGCAACAAGGGAGGGAACAAGAACTAGATGCAATGCAGAAGTCAGCGTGGAATAGGCCCCTTGCCTGTTCTGCTTCCTTCAAAAAATATTTTAGAAACTCTGTCTTGATTCAAAACTCTGTTTTCCTGATCTTAAACCTGTGGATCAGGGGCAGCAAAGAACAGTAATGTAAGTCACATCCTAATGACAAATATTCAGATTTTAATTGCATATATTCCACATATAGCACAGACTTACCAATTTCATATTTATACGATACAAGAATAGAAAGATATAGACTACTTATGCAAGTCTATTAAATATATTAGAACACTGTAGTCATTTTTATCTAGAGTTTTCTTTAATCAGTTTCTAACACAATACAGAGCTTCACTTCCTGTACATGTACTGAAAAGGATTGCAATGGAGTGTTTATTATTACATGTTCCTTTTTCTTAATATGGTACAATACAATTATTCACWGTCCGGAATAGAAGATGTCTAACATATAATAGGGTGAATTACTTGYGATTAGAAATGGCTTTATGACTGTTGGATGTTCAGAAATAGATCTTGTAGGTATGGATCATGTTACAATGTATACTTGGATTAGATATCCTAAGACATTCTGAAAAGAACAGCCAAGTTTCATAAACATTTTTTAGAAATACAGTCCTCCTCTCCCACAATATCTAGGTGTCAAATGTGCAACACAAATCCTCAAAAATTCCAGAAGATGTGCGACTCATAAAAATTGCTTTTAAAACTGTCAAGGGATACAATTATTATAGTTGTATTAGAAGGAACATCACTTACAGAATATGCCTAGAATAAAATATGCAACTTCAAAGATTGCCTAATCAAATGTATGACCTTTATATATACRCTAGTATATATACTAGGACTAGCATTAAAAAGTAAAATGCTGTACATTTTATATGGCCTTCCAAATATATTTTCACTTGTTTTTGTTTTAACTTTGAATTCAAAGAACCTTCAGAGATGTTTTTAAAGGTGGGAGTCCATGTGAAAAGCAACCATGAAGCACTAGTCACTTGTATGGCTATCCTATTTTACTGATGGCATGTATTGGAATATGTTAACCAGCTTGTGGTTTCCTGCGGGCTACTTATCAGTCAGCTTGAGGAACATAGCTGGTTTGGTCCACAGCGASTCTTCCTTGTTCTCTCTTTGCTTCCAAAAGAGAGAGCAAGTTTTCTCCTGAAGGAAGGTCAGACCAGAAACTCATCTTAGGGTTTTTTGAATCGCCTGTGAGGTTGCCTTTGCTTTCTCCATTGCCAGCAGGAAGACCACCTAGTTAGCTTAACTGACTGATGTAGCATCACTATGCTGCTTTTTATCAACATTGTTCCTCTTCTGCTTCTGGTCAATGCAACTATAATTTTGTCCTGCATTTCTACCATAATATAATACTGTCTCAAGCCTAGTTTTTGTGTTTTTGCTATGGGTGAGATTTTCCAAACAACTCAGCAGAATTCACAGCATGTTAAATCTAACTTTAAGTACTGAGATAGATTTAAGTAGTGCACTAAATATGCCAGCTAGCATCAGGTGGAAATTACACTCAGAATTTTATTTCTATTAACTTTAAGAAGTCTATCACTTACTTACATAGTAATTATAACTTGCATTCACCACCTACAGCTTATATAGAATCTCCGTAAGTGTTTTGTTGGTTCTTGGTCGCGAGGTAGAGAAGAGACATAAAAACATCTATTTCCTAATAGGTATTTGCTTTGTTGCAATCAATTGCAACAAAGACACTAATGATATGAAAGAAAAACAATGTCAAGAGGTCTGCAAAGGAAGCAATTTGCTTAAAAACATTCATTTAATGCTTCTAAGATGGCATCATGGATAATGGATAGGCTAAAGCAACTACTGAACATTGTAAGGAAAAGTGGTTGTAGATGTGTAAGTGAAGTTGGTCCTATGGAACCTGAAGGCAAAACTCCGATTCAACAGGACCAGGACTTGGTCCCTGTATGGCAGGTAGGTATGATCTCTTTAAGGGAGTTTTGTAGTTCTGTGAGTTTGAAAATGGAAACATGCATCACTTCTGTATCAATTGCATTTGTTTGCTTGAGTTTTCYTATGTCTAGGACATAAGTTAAACTGTTAATGCTCTTAAAATACTATTTTAAAATATTTCTGGCTATTAATGAAGAATAATTTATGCCTCTACAAACATAAGTACAGTTCAACACTTGCTCCTACAGGAGCGATCACCATCAAATGTGAATTATTGGTACTACGTTGAAAGTATTCTRCATTTTTAGGTATTTGTCAGTGAGGCTCAATATACACAAATGAATAATCAATTTTTATATAAAAAGCATGTTCCTTTTTGGACTTACGTGTAAAATTAACTAAGAGATACTGCATACCTCTTACTATCTCTTATATGATTCATGAAATTCTAGTCAGCAATAATCAACCAGTCAGTCTAATATTATAAAATCCATCTTCAGGACAGGGGACATAGGGAGAGGCATAAAAGATTGGAAGCATAAAAGCATATCCTCATAAGTACTAAGCAATCTCTGTTGTTTGATGACCAGATTGAGTCATCATTTAGGTATGTGCTATCAAAGTTCACAATCTTCAAGTCCTTTTTAAGATACATTTCATTTAGTTTGTTTACCGTTCGAGCAAAGGTGTACTTAGATGCGCAACTATATGCTTCCATGCTGTAGACTTTGTGGAAGTGCATATCAAAATACGGGTTATCCTAAAGAGAGAGAAAGAGAGGGAAATTATTACATGCATTGCAGACATTAAAACAGCCACTCTGGGGTCTTTTCTCAGTTTGATGAACTTTGCATATGTCTGTTATTCATATAAAAGGATTTTTCAAAACTTTACAAAATAGTAGTTTTTAGCTTGGGGGGGCTTTGCCCTGAGGAAAAATTTTGCCAAGTGATACGCTATATTAGGAATATACAATTTTGTTTTGAAATGTAATGATTTGTCCTGCTGTGTAAAACACATGTTATGAAAAGCACTTGCCTTGGGTTATAAATATATCTGCCTGTCAGAAGAAGAATATTGATTGCTCTTCCTGCCTAAATTGTAATTCTCCGTGTTGTTTTGACTCCTTGGCACAATTAATACTAGCAGCAGTGAAGTTCTATTAAACTTTGAATATGATTAACAACATTATGAATATTTATAGCAATGTTAATCATCCTATAATTATGAGTTTGAGGTTCATTTTGTGATCAGGAAATTCTCTAGCTGCCTTGGTTGGGGAAGGGATAGAGACATTTTGAGCAGCACAATAACTCAGAGGATGGAAAGGAGAATCACTTGTGGCTTTTTCCACCTCTGGACTATGCTGCAAAGATCCCACTGAGTACAAGGGTACAGTGAATGTGAGGTCATCTCCATGTCCAGATTCCTAATTTTAGACTTGAAGGCAATATGCAGAGGGCCTGTAGACTCTTACATAGAGCATGTCTGAGTGATTCTTCCTGGGCAGGAGTTGTGGGAGGCTTCTTTCAAAGGGGAACTGCTGATGTGACAAAATGAATTGTCCTTTTCCTTGGAGCAAGACTCTGAAACATTTTGTCACATCTTGATTTCCATTTCACTAGTGTAATGTAATCTGAATTCAATCTGATGTTTATTTGAAAGCACTGTATTCTTTTCTTGTGAAAACAATCACATGTGAATGATTGTTAAAATATCTTTTTGGTAAAATATTCTCTCCAGCATATACTTCCAGGTTTTATAAAATAGCATTTAATTCTACTTTTGGTATGTTTTGTATTATTTTAATCTTATTTTAGCCTTCTGAAGTTGTATCTGAGAGATTATGAATCTTTTAGCAGTTAAGATAATGAGCCAAATTTAACCAAAGATATTTTGTTGACACAAATTTAGCCAAAGATACTTTATTAACGTTAGTATGAGACTGTTGCACATAATGCGAGTGAGATTGCTATATGAAAGAGGCAAAATTTGGCTCTATTTCTTAAGCTCATAAACCAAACCATGTACTTACATGACATTTTATACATTCACACAAGTTCCTTTTGCCGCATAGAGAACATAGGTTCATAAATTCACAACAGAGCAAAATGGAGTTAAATTTTGATTTCAAATACATCTATTTAAATCTATAGAATCTATAGAATTAACACAGATTTATACTGGTACAGCACTTKTAGAGTTTTATTCCCAGTTACAATGAACAAATGAGAAATCACCTAACTTATTCACAGATCTGAAGAGGAATTCAAAGGCTAATGAAAAAATGACAAGAGATAAAATCCATTTTTCTTACAAGCAGTGCAAATGCAATCCAGAGCCTCTGAACATATAATAAACAAAAAATCCTTTTTTACATAATTTCTTTTTTTTAGATAATGCACTTTAATTGCACTTCAATAATTGCATAACAAATTGCAACACAAGAAAACTTTATATATGTATTTAATAATACATAACACTTACAGTATCTGCTTCTTTTCCATCAATCATTTCCAGGTCTTTTAAAAACCACTTTTCAACTATTTCAAATTGCTCCTCTTGATCTACTCTGAAGTGTTTAACCATACATATTTCTACTTCTTCACCTTTGGTCACTGCAAAAAAAGAAAAGRAAAAGCATGGTTTATTTACTCAGAYAAATACTYYCCAAGAAGTTTTCTGGTAATAGATGACTTAAACTGCGTTTTAAATAATAACTAATGTTAGTTAGAACTGTATATCTTTATACTGGACTTATTGGTTTTGTTTTGCAAAGTGATTAGAGGTAGACTAATGTTCTCAGTCTGCAAAGCCCATGAGTTTTAGTAGATCCACCTTATCCAACCTGTGAAAACAGAATTGTGTTTGTGGGAGAGCCCTGCATTTGAATTCAGGAGCAATGAAAAGAAAGCCCAATTCTGACACTGGATTGCTGTGGATGATCCACTTATCCTATTTACTCTGAGGGGGATTCTTTTGGAGGTGCCACAGTTAGGAAGCTGCGAAACCACAATCGAGGCTGTGGTTTTACGTGACTTGCACTATATCTTCCATTCTGTGAATGGAAGATCTCTTATGTGGCCATTTTTTATAAAACTTAATTTTGCTACAAAATACATATGAATGCCACTTAACAAAAATAACACTGAAAACTTTGAGAAAAGTTGCCTAGTGTGATTTTTATAGAATTTACTATTTCTTACTATTAGGCAGGAAATAAGGGGAAAAGAGTATGGAGACGCTCTTTGTACTCACTGCCATTACTAATTGATTACATTAAGTGCTGTGTAGGAGATCAGACCTCTGTAAAATGCAGTAATTAGTATGAAAAGCATTSTAGTCTGAACACTGATGTTTTGATCAATTTCTACTTTTTTTTCCTCCTTACATCTCCTGCACATCCAGCCTAACAACTGGAGAGGCGACCACTTCTCCAAGCCATCTTGCAGCCTCAGGTAAGCACTTGATGTCACCTACTTTTGACAGGAGCATTTTGCCTCCATAGCATGAGGCTACAGACAAAGGACCAAAGATAGTTGCTATGGACAGAGCACAAAGTCGCTGCATGTTTTTGGTTTTGATGTGTGKTTTTTTTTTTTCCTTTYGTGTTTCTGTAGAACATGTGGCAATAGTTTTTCTTTTAATTCTAAATGCTGTCTCTAAATGCTTTTTGAAAACCCATTTTAAAACTGACATAATGTTATCTTCTCAGATAAGCTCCACAGCTTATTTCTGTCAAAATGTCTTTTACTTCTCACTTAAAGTGAGATCTATGTTCATAAGAAAATACTTATATAACCTTAGTTTATTTTGCATTGATATTCCTTTCCACCTTCCAAGGTATTCAAAATAATGAATAATATATAAATTGGGTATAATTTCTATCATCCTCTAGCTTCTTGAACAGTCTCCTAAGAAGTCCATGTTGCTGTCTTTCTCTTTCTGGTCCTATGTGCAAGACCAATCACACCTTCTCAGTGATGTTTATCAAAGAATTAACAGATTTTCTTAAAAGAAAAAAAAAAAGTAAGTTAATCTTAGAATGTATTAATTTTTAACTTATTTCATTGTGGAGCTTCTCGAGAGGGTCCTGAGAAGCGCAACTAGGATGATTAAGGGAATGGAACATCTCTCGTATGAGGAGAGGCTGAGTGAGCTGGGCCTGTTTTCTCTGGGGAAGAGAAGGCTGAGAGGGGATMTGATTAATGTGTATAAGTTCAGGAAGGGAGAATGCAGGGAGGAASGGGACARGCTGTTCTCACTGGTGGCCARCGATAGGACGAGGGGTAATGGCCACAAGCTGAARCACAAGAAGTTCCGTCTCCAGGTGAGGAGSAACTTCTTTACTGTTAGGGTGACAGAGCAGTGGAACAGGCTGCCCAGGGAGGTTGTGGAGTCTCCTACTCTGGAGGTCTTCAAAACCCGCCTGGATGCCACCCTGTGCCACATGCTCTAGGTGTGCCTGCTKGAGCAGGATGGTTGGACTAGATGATCTCTAGAGGTCCCTTCCAACCTTGAATMTTCTGTGATTCTGTGATATTAATAATATTAATTACATATTATTAATATATAATGTTATCCCTACCATTCTTCCCAGCCATATCAATATAGATTTGCTTGGTTGTATTTCAGCTTTACCTTTTTTCATGTTATAGTCTTCACTCAGGAACTGGGACTAACAGTCATCCAAATGAGTAACAATTATGTTGAACATATGCTGTGAAAATAAGATTTCTACACTACACTGAGATTTTGTTGTAACAATAGACTATAAAGGGTATAGACCTCTGTAGTTTCCTCCYTAAAAGTAATTTGAGCGATTTTCTTTTGTTATGACTAACTTGAACTTAATGGTAATTATAATGAGCCTACATTAAGATTTGAGATAGTATGATTTGCTCTTGACTAACTGCATGGATAGCATGGATACTTGCAACTGTTGATACTTGCGACATTGYCAAATGCTCTTTAAAAGTAATTAAATAACAACAAAAGAATTAAGAAGCTTCACTCTCAATATTTATTGAAATTCTAATGCCTGGAAATTCCAGTCTGTTATAGAAACTCACAGAAATGGCACTCAAACTGAAAAATAATCCTACTGATTACAATAGATGCTGGATGCAGCTCATCTTTAAGAATTAAATTTCCACTTTACTCACCACTGTCTTGCTATTCCTGAGAATATTATTGGATACTGGAGGGATCTCACTCTTAATATTCAACATAAATTCTCCTTTATGTCTTCAGAGAGTCCTATTAATTTTAATGGCTTTCTTTAATGGCTTGCTCTTCACTCACTTGAAAAGGAAATTTCAGTAAAGATTTTAAAGGTTACAGGATTTTATTTTTTCTTCTTTAAATGTTTTGTAGTGAACTCTTTAGTTCTACCACACACAACTTCAAACATCTACCTGATAGTTCTATAAGGTAGAAGATCGAGTTGATTGATTGTGCATCTAGAAGAACTACAAAACTCAAGAATCCATTTCTTGAAACGGAAATTACTTTCACAGTTCTAATATATTAAATGCTTTCTATTGAAAAGATTTGTGGCACTGTACATAGCTGGCTCAGTCACTGTCATAATAGGTAAAACAGAGTAAGTATTCTAAAGACTCTCAGTATTTACAAAAACGAGTAAATGTGGCTAAAATCATTCCTCCAGTACTGCAAAAATAAAAGGCTTTTCTCAAAGTGTTCTAATTTAAGCCTGTCAGAACTATCTTAGTTTGCTCAAACTTCTTGGTAATCACCCACTGAAATATTTAAGACACGAGATTAATTTATTACTACTTCTGTAGGTGGGAATATAGGGCTCAGGCACAAAATCCAAAACAGGGGACAGCGCAAAAGCTCTAAAGCTCCCAGCCGTTCCGGGCGAGCGCAATGAGCTCCCACGCTTTGTAAGAGCACCTCCCGCGCCGCGGAAACGTATCGCCCTCTCACAAGCAAAGCGGCCCCTTGCGCCTTGCACAGCTCCCGAACGCTTCTCGACGGCTGCGTTGCGAGCGGCCCGTCGCCRCGCGCGTCCCAACGCTCCGGGTGTTCGGAGCGTGTCAGCAAAGGGAGGCAACGCCCGGCCGCAGCCGCGGGTCCCGCACGGAGCTGGGGCCGCCCGCGCTGCGGCAGCCCCGCGCGGAGCCGCCCTCGCTGCGCGCCCGTCCCCGCGCAGCGGTACCTGCGGCGCACAGGTAGCGGCGCTCCGCGCCCGCGCCCTCCACCTCGATGAACTCGTGCAGCCGCCGCCGCAGCGGCCCGAAGAGCCGCTTGGCCAGCTCCTCCTTCAGCAGCGAGGACATGG
>NW_020454427.1:2996469-3058123 GCF_003342845.1 Nothoprocta perdicaria | reverse complement strand
CTCCACGCCCCGCACGTGCCGCGCCGCGCCGCGCCGCGGGAGCCGCCCGTCCCGCCCCCCGCTCCCCGCGGAGCGGCAGCGGGCAAGCGGCGAAGCGCGCGGTGCTCGCGGCCGCTTCCCCAAAGCCTCATGGTGCTTGGCGCGTTTGTACGTAGCCCTGCGGCTGTTACTGGCGTTTGCGGCGGAGGGCAAAGGCACCTCGGGCTATTGCCTAGGAGCAGAAAGCGGGTGGCCTGAAGGAGAGCCCCGCTCCAGGCAACAGGAGTCCCGGAAAGGGCRTGTGAAGCCAGGGGACCAGAAGTCACCCCCCTCAAGTACAGTTACATTTGTGACAGGCTTCACACAAGCTAGATTCATAAGGCAGGATATCCTGCCTTAGATCYAAGCTAGATCCATAAGGCAGGAATTTCAGGAATTCTCCATGTTCATGGTACTCTTCAGATGTCCTAGGGACAAGTATTCCCCTAAGGACTCCTTTCATTTCAGTATCTGCAGTTGCCTCTGGAAGTTTTATCTTTGGTCTCATTCTTGGCTGCTTGCACGATTTGGGTGTACAGTTCTAATTCTTATACCCAATCTACCTTATGTAATGTTCATTCTTATGTTCTCATTACTGCTTACAAAGTAATCTAACAGAAAAGATCTGACTGGTGAAGTGAAGACTTAGAAGTTCAGGGGAGGAAACTTGAGCTTTTTGCCCCCCAAAATAGGGCTTTGTCCATGTTGTTAGAATAGATTAGCGCTATAGATCTATATGGTGCTTTGCTGGCTTGAAGCAAAATGAATTCAAGTAAAATTATGTTGATATAAAATTAAGGAAAATCATCATGCTAAATAGTAAGCATTGACCACTTKAGTGCAAAAGAGATGGAGAAGAAACAGCTGTAAGATTTTAATTCCTTCCTTTTGATCTCAAATATTTGGAAAGACATCTGTGATTCTTAAATCTATAGAAGAGATTTCACCCCTACATTCAGAGAACGAAGTTACCCTAAGCCTCAGTTTTCRGTTATGCTTAATTAGTACAGAGCATAATGACAAGCTTCACCTCCTTAGAGCTTATGTGAATGTTAGGAAAACAGCTTGTCTCAGCGTGCTGCCAACTTGCACACCCAGACAACCGCCTGCCAGACAAGTGTTCAGTGCACAGGCCCCCGAGCAGGCAGCTGATGCTCAGCGATGCCCTCATCCATGGTGCCCTGCCTGCGCCTCGGATTTGGGGCTGCCTGTTCAGAGCAGCTCGTGGGGCTTCCTCCTCTGCAGCAGAATCAGCCCTTGTGCCCACACTGCAGTTCATCACTGTCGTGGTCGGAGGTTTAGTCTTCGTACTCAATGCCAGAGTCCTCCTTAGGAAACTACATCTGACTCAGCCACAGTCTGTGGTTCATGTTGTAGCTCATGCACTTGAATGTTTGGGCTTTTTTTTCAGCTTTTAAGCAACAGATATCCAGATGCCTTCAGAAAATTTGGAAGCTTTTAGTTTCTAGAACTGTGTGATAGCTACATTGCTACCAATCCTGATARGAAGGCTGCTCTCTGAGCAGTGCTCCTGGATGCCCGGCTGTTTCTGCAGCTTGTGTCTGTGCCTGCTTGGGCTTTGCTGCACGGGAAGGTCCTGGCCTCAGCTCTCAGCATCCACCGAGGCCCCAGCAAACCCCTGCACCCCATGGCTGCCCAGGGCAGCAGAAAGCACTGCCCGTGCTCTGAAAGATACGTTGCTCGCTTCTCATGTTTTTCATATTTTTGTATTTAGAAATCTTTTGGAAAAGAAGCAAAATTTAGATCCTTTAAATAGTAATTTGTATATATTCATCTGATTCTTTCATACAACCATCCAAAAAATATCTGATACAAAGGCATTTGTARAAGATGTCCATGAGTTTATTTCTTTGTGCAGATAATACTCAGAAGATCCTATCCTGTGATATCACTCTCTCTATCTACCTATCTCCTCTAAAATCAAATTATATTTCAAAAAGTATTATGTAAATTAAATTATTTCTGCAATATCCTGTAATGGATTTTGAAATGCTGCATTAAACAACTACCCTGAGTATATTCCTTAAAAGGTTTAATGTTGATTTTAATMTTCACTGTTTAATAAGTAACAGAAAAAAAATCCTAATTGATTATTGCTCTTGATTCGTTTGATTCACAGATTCATCCATCCTGTACTAGAGTATAGCAGGAGAGTTTTGATAAACTGATATCAAGACTAGCTAGAGAATTCTGAATAATGGATTCATCTTTATCCTACACTTTATAATAGTTTCCATTATGAGAGCACTTTGGGTAGAAAGGGCCACAGTGTTTTGGAGATGACTCACAAGTATTTTTCTTACTCTTCTCTGCTACTTAGCTGACTCAGAATAGAGATGAGGTTTGCTAAACTTCAGCATCTTCCTCTACAATATACAGATAATTTTGGTGTGAAAATGTTTTGCTGCCAATATATTAAAAAGTGTCAGTTATTATAGAAATTAAAGAGTATCCGACATGCCTACGTAGAGTTGCTTGCTTATAGATTCTGTCATTTGTTTCTTTTTTTTGTTATTTTTTGCTCTCCCCTTTGCTTCTCTTCTGGCATCTCCTTTTCTCTCTCCCTCTCTTTTCCAGCTTTCCCTCAAAAGCACACACAATTCTAGAGATTGGTAGTAAATTTTCTGTTTTGCAGTTTGAAGCTCTTTAGATCATATAAATATAATCCTGCCTAGGAAGTTCTCCCTTAGCATGGCCTTGTTATTGGGACCCACACTGGGAACCGTAGGAAACAGCCTCCTAAAAGGCACTWGGACGGTTTGTGCCTTGAGATTTCAGTCTCACTTCAGTTACGTTACTCGACCTGGCACCCTAGTAGTTATATATCTTAGTGGCAGCATTTAGGCAGCAGCCCACTCATCCTGCAAGATCCTCCACCCACGGCTCAGGATCAGCTTTCCAGCCTGCCATCAAACACCCTTCAGCCTTCCCTTCTTCCGCTAATCCCRCAAACATGTCCCATAGACAATACTTAGCATAAACCAGAACAACCTAACGTCCTGCTGCAGTGCCACAAAGAAGGAAATTTGATGGGAGTGTCAAGACAGGTTAATTACYGATGTCTTTCAGAGCTGGGTGCCCTCCACTACCCCCAGTAGTCTGCAAAGGAGCCCTTGACAGCATGAAGCATTCGACAGGGAAACATCTCAGTCCTTCCTGCCAAATGCTAATTACTCTTGTTCTTTTTCATGCCCTGTATTTTCTCTGCAAACTTAAATGTCTGAGTATAGTTTTCTTTATTGTACTCAGAACATTAACTTTAATAGGTGTAGTAGCGGGTCCTAATAGGATAAATGTCTCTGCTTTTCATCTTTATTGTTTCTCAGACACACAGTTCTGGGAAAAAGCAATTCACCAGCTTTAAAACAGATATTTATGATGGTCCTTATACTCCTATGGTTGAACTAATGTGCATTAGTATATACATCTAACTGACTACCTGAGGCCCGATCCAAAACCCATTAGGTCAGTAACAAGATTTCCTTTGATTTTGGTGGGCTTCAGAGTCACTAATGAAACAGCAGAACGGTCACCACATGTAGTTTTTTTTTTCTGTCCTTGAAAAATGAAGGATTAACAATGGTACTTGTAACTATTTTTAATGAATAATTAAACTTCTAGGATTAAAGAAAACATGTTCTTACAAAATAAATAATGGCTGGTTTAGGTCAGTATAGAAGAGATGAGTCACCTCCTGCTCCTAATGCAGAAAGGTCCTGCCGGCTGCAGGAATGGGCTGCTCCCCTTGGGAAGGTGGCCCAGGAGCAGCAGGTGACCCTGGCTCGGGCAGCGCTCGGGGCCGGCAGGGCCGCGTGGTGAGGACGGTAGCCCCAGTGAGGGCCCAGGTGTCATGGGAAGAGATGAGGTGACCAAGCGTGTCCAGGGCACGAGCRGCAGCACGGGGCACAGCATGGGCAGCACTTCAGGCTGGGCTACCCTCATGTGTGCCCCCAGCTGAGGCTGGACCTAGCTGGTAACACCTAGGGGTGCTCTCAAGGCTCTGGCACCTACGGTCTGGCATTATAACTGAGCAGGCTGCTCTGGACCCACTGACTGARATAGGCTGTGCAAAATGGGTGATTTACGCTGCTCAAGAGGTGGGAACTCACTGCGTTCTGCATCCTGAAGCCCTACAGATGATGTACATTGATCCATTTAAAATTCACACTACGAACCACAATGTTCAATGGAAGCGTCTTAAATACCATTTCTTATTTGACAATGCTCTGGAATAATAGGAAGGAAGGAGAATATGAAGTTCAGAATAATTGCAAACCTGCAAAGGATCCTGATATATTGAAAAAAAMCCCATAATTTACCATCTTAATTAAATTAGGCTTTATGTTTCTTTAGCAGTTGCCTCTCTCTGAAGTTTCAGGCACAGATTTCTCAACTTACACTTATCTGTTTTCTATAAGTGCTCTTCATAGCTTTAGGGCTCCATTTGTTACATCATAGACGAGGTTTTAGGGTATGAACTAGAGCATAGATTAGAAACTGCCAAAACCATGCAGCAATGAGCTAGCTATAGAGCAAGATTTCAGAAGCTGATTTCAGAAAACAAATTCTGAATGGTCATTACATGTCATCTCTTTTTATTAATGATCCAGTTTTCTCAGTTTTCCCACTGGTATTTCTAGACAATCTATAAATATCCATTCATCATGGCCACCTATTCATATGTTGCTGATAGCTATATCAGTAGAATGAGATCTCGCTGCTGTGAAGCATAAAACTAGTCAAATAATACTGMAACTTGTAAGGAGAGACAGAGGTTACACTGTTTAATGCAGCAGTGCTGTTAGATGAGATGGGTTTTATTCAGTTTTAAAGTACAAGAACACAATAACTTGCTAGAGAAGGTATCTTCTTGGTTGGTTAAATGTTTTTGTAGCAGTATTTTGGCCCTGAATTCCATTGGGGATCCMATTGAAAGAGCCCTGCACCAAGCTTAGTACTTATGGATGCTCAAAGAGTAGATGATGCAAGACCTCATCGGTTTGGATGAAGAACACTAAAATCTAGATAGGATGGGTTTCTCTAATGGTGTGATGTAATGTAAAAGAATTTATCTGAGATAAACTTTTTTTGCTGTTTTATGGATGACAGTAGAGGCGTATTGTGAAAAAAAAAAATTCAACAGGAGGTATCCAGTACTTCTATGAATAATTTACTCAAACACTGACTTTTAAACATTTCTGAGCAAAAGATTAGGGCCTTGGTAAGTCAKCTCATAAGATAAGAGTAGGATCTTGTTCAGCAAAGCACATAATAATGTACTGATGAATTAAAGCCATGTTTAATGAATGGGATAAAATCCTGGCATGATGGATTCAGCACTTCATTATTCAGACATAATCCATTCAATCTCATACCGTTTTTTTTTTTTCCTTTGTGGATATAAAGCACTAAAGTCAAGACTAAGTTAAAAATAAATCTTGTTCCTGTCTAGACATATCAGTAATTGTTGCTCTTGTGATAGCTGGAAGCGCTTGCAAGCTTAACTCTCAATATTCTGACAGCTGTGTGTAAAACAGCAACTTTTGTTGATATGTTCTATAAAAATACCAGAAAGTGARTATAGCAGAGAATTACTTTGACCAGAAGTACCCTGATAAAAATACAAGCAGATTAGACTGTGAAGCAAACTAAGTTACCTTTTTATGTTCTCCTTTGGTAGTAATTTTCTTCAAATAAAGACAGTTTTTCTTGAAAAGTTGCTCTGAACATGGATAGATTCTCTGTCAGGAGCCTTTTCATACTTTTTAATAATCATCTTCATCTCTACCTTTGTAGTCTCTAGTAATAATTTTCATTTGCCTTGGCACAGAAACTATTCTCTTCTCTCATGAAAATTGAACATTATTATTAATGGAGATGGTCAATTACTTCAGATTAATGTGGATTTATATTTAAAATCAATACATCAGCATGATGCAAAGCACTCTTAAAACACTRTAAACTTCTGCTGGACATCTAATCCATTTTTAAAAGATTCATAAAGAGTCGGGAATCTATACAAGTAGATAATTTGTATGGATAGTGTATTTAGGGGATGAGCACATATTTGACAGTTGCAAGGCTTGAAATACATWTTATTCTATACAGATATTTACAATATGCTGTCATGCTGTCAGTCACTCAAAAAGGTTAATGTCAAATACATTCAGCTTAGAAATAAAATACAAAAATCTTGAGAGTAAATTCAATCCATAATGGGATAAAGCTAGTGAGAAGAATGATGGACACATCTCCTAATGCTTTTGGAGGTCCCTGCCATTATCGAAGAGTAMCTTTAGCCCATTATAAAGTATGGGTTTCAGTATGAGGGTAATTAACTGAAAAGTGATGGCCAGTGTTYGCAATGTACATGATGTGATCTTAAACTAGTTTCTAGTTTCTTCTACATGAAACCAAAATTATTTAGTATGATGTAGGCAGATGGCAATTCTGCAATGTCCAGTTTAGTAGGAGTCCTGGGCATGGACGATGCTCCATAGATAAGTAGACTCCATAAGGGTCCTATGTCACTTGCCTTCCTCAAGGCAGGATCAACCGTATGTACGGCGTTTGCAATTCTGCTTCAGAACGCAGCCACAGCTTCTGGAATGGTTTTAAAGCCACGTGCCTTGCAGGCCAAACCATAACATTTAAAGAACTGTAATACACGTCTGCTTGCCTGAACCACCTGACTTTTTTAGGGTTTTCTGGATGCACAGAATGAGCGTGATTTGACATGGAGTGTGAAAAAAGAGCAGATATCCAAGAAAAAGTTTTGCTTTTATTGACTTGGGAGCTGCTTAATGTTCAGCGATACAAACTTGGTTTATTTTTTTCTTACTCCTTCTTTGTTTCTTACATTCCAATTCTTACAACTGATGAGACCTGTCATTAGTGTCCTCAGGACAGGAAAAGAACCGATTGTCATTAATGCCTTATTGGACATCACAGATTCCACACTTGGATTTCCTTTTCTCTGATGAAGCACAGACACCAATTGAAGTGCATTCTCCCTTGTGTAGAATTTCAAATATCTAAAATGTTTGCCTGCTTCTTTCATGAGACCATCCTTTCTTTAGCTGCTTGTTTCCATGAAATCTGAAAAAAAACAATTTGTGAGGCACAACTGCTTTGCATCAGTTTTTGATGTTAACTAAGTGATACAAGAGCTGGATATGTAGAAATAATGATTGCAAGCACATGCAAATGTGCATCTTGTATGATTGCAGATGTCTTATTTTCTAGGCTGGAATGTTGCAGATCACTATGATGACTTAAATCATAAATGTATTAAAATAATGTACACTATATGTGCCACTGTTTCCTTTGCGTATGTCATTAAATTGCTTTAGCTCCCCTCCATCTGCAACACCTTGAAGCATATGAGTAATCACATTACAGCAACTAGTCTCCCGTTCAAAAYTAGAATCATGCATAAATGTGTAAGTCTTTGCAAAACATCTTCAATTACTCAAGTGATAACTTTTTGTACACTTTCTTTCTAGATATATTGACAGGAGTTCAGAAGTGCCATGGGCAATATTCAGCCTAGACTGACTGTTGCATTTCAGAAGAGACCTGTTATTCACACCAGTGATTATTTTGCAAGCAACATGGTTGGTATTTTTATTGTTTTGGAATTCTTTGTTATAAGAACCGTCAGGGCAAGGATACAATAGTATCCTTGATCCTGGTATCTTTAGACAYCCCCTAGGTCTTACATTCTGGCAAATAATCATTTCCTGTGACCATGCTATTTGTTTGATTACTTACCCTGTTGCACATTGAAAGTTCTACCTATTTCCTTGGTGTGGAATGTAGYTCAGTACTTCCTCTTATGAAAAAAATTATTCCCTGTGGCTACTGTAGAAGCCTTTGTAATTAAAGTATGTTAAGTGCCTGCGGGGACAGGTAGGATGCAATCCACATAATTACACAGCCCAATATTTGCATATTCTGATTGTTTCAGAACAAAGATTTTGAAAAACATAAGTATTTGCTGGATAGTTGCCCTGAGCAAAGGAGCCAACAGGAGTTCAGCCAGGTAAGTAAAATAGATTTCTGCTAATAAAAAATTAATCCAGTAATACAAGTGCCCCACATACATAACCATTGCATTTATGCAAATAWCATTTAGAAGGACAAAGAGTATTTGCTGGGAGTGTGCAACATTATTGATGCCTTTGACATTTTAGACTATTTCACTTGAAGCTGTTGTTCTTATGTTGAGTATTAGAGTGCTAATCTGGCTGATACCAGTTTCCCAATCTTGAGGGACCTGCATTTGGCAGTCTTTGTTGTGGTAATAAAAAATAGCAGATTACTGTATATTACCTTGGCAATGTGTATGCAGGCCTCAGGGGAAACCTGGCCCTTCAGTATGTATTATTAAGYGTGAAGACTACACTATTAAAATATGCTGATAAATTGAGATAATTGTGACTACATCTGATGTTGAAGTAACAAAGCACGTTGATTATTTGCTACGTCTTTATTGGGAAAACATTCCACAGAGGGGAGAGAGAAGGAGCAAGGGTAAAATAAGCTCCTAAAGAATCTGTGAAAATAGTTCTTTGATACCAGGGCAATGAATATTCAAGTTGAAAAAAATCTGTATGAATACATGAGGATTTTTTGGACTTTTAAATTAGTTCAAAGACAATCTCTGTAGAGTTAGTGATGTTTTTACTGCCAATTAGTCAGAACAAGAACATACAGGGATGAGATGTATTTCTGCCCTTTAATATCCTTATGTAAATAGAGTAATCCTCTTATATTCTAATGAGCAAAGAAATCTTCATTATATTTTGTTAGTGAATACAAAATAAACAGGCTTTTCAAAGTTAGTAGAGTTTTGTTTAGCTGCATTAGCAGGATAAACCTTTTCTATAATCATAAAACTTGGGCTAAAGCATTTGCCAAATATTGACAAATGTCTTCTTTTTTTCTAAGAGACTGTAACGTTAGTTGTCTCATTCAACAGGAAGGTGACTGATAAACAAAGTGTCACCTCTATAAAACTTCCAGTTTAGAGTTTTCACGAGTCTTTTGTTCTTCAGTTCATTGAATTTACAGTATAATCACTATTTTACCGAACATTTCTTAATTTGGCAAATGTGTCCCGCACTGATGAGGTGATTTTAAGTTCTGCTCTTGGAGTATTGGTGACAGGTTGGTCTGAGGATCAACTACAGCTCTTGGGCTGACAAAAACTAGCAAACACTTTGTCATTAGTATTTGCTTCTAATAACCTGCATTGACAGCTCTCCTCATTCCCATGGTCACAGCCCTGACAATTACTTCCATGTAACCTAAAAGGCCAAACCTCTTCCAAGACCAGGCCGGGCTGGTTTCATCTCTCTTCATCTCTGCTTAGCTAAAGGGAATGTCCCAACTCTCTCCCTTTTATCACAAAGTAGTGGGGTGCAATATTACTTCCTGCTCTTTTGTGAGGTGTAGCAAATCATAGACTGCATGGCAGTGCAGTGGAAAACAGCTCCAACTTCACCAAGCCATAATCTACTGAAAGAAGAAATAATGATACACCAATCTTTGAAGAAGCAGTATTTTCAAATAAGAGCAAAACCAAAGTTCTCTTCATGAAATGTTAATCATACCTCAAAATCTGGGTCTTGCCAGATAAAACATTGACAAATATCTTCTTGATATTTCTAAGAGAAATACCTTTCTTTTCTTGTAGTTAATGTTGAACAGTGTCCAAAGTAGCTAAGAAGTTGATGTCCCCTGTAGCAAAAACAAGCAAAGAAACAAAAAACTATGCCAAATTAGCAAATCCAGTGTGCTATACAGAAAGCTACTCTTCATAAGTTTAAATATAAACATTTAAATGTGTAATTCTTCAAACCATTAGACAAATTTCCCTGCCTCAAGTATATTATGCYACCATAAACATTCTCTAACTTTCAGTGCACTCTCTTGTTTGAAATTCATAATGGAGACAAAAGCACATGAATATTGGGGAAAGGTAGATCTTGCATTGCAGAAGTTTATCTATTGTTATGTACGAGGAGTAGAAGTGCTAAGATCTATTTTGTTCTCCTTTCTTTTACATTTTGGGATAATATAACTGCATTGGAAGTTATTAAACCAAAGTAATTTGAAATGGGGATTTCACACATTAAATTAATAAGAACAGCAGTGCACTTTCAATTCATTTCCTTATTTTACCTGAGTTAGACTAACAGTAGAGATAAGCCATGTAGCTGAGATGAAATACAGCCTTTTTTTACTGCAAAAGAAGACTATGTCAAAATTAGGAATAGACTCATGGACTGCCTCAGGGGTTTCTTAAGGAGCTATCATAAATTTTGATGAAGAAGATGACAGAATGGTTTAATTCCACATATCATTTTGTAATTTAACTCTGGAGGATAGGATTAGATCCTGGTTTTTGTTTGTTTGTTTTTGTTTTCCTTAACAAAGTAAGAGTGAAAGCTTTTCAGCTTTATGACGCTGGCTTTGTCAGAAATAGGTGTGTCCATTAAGAATTATAAGATTTTAAAAAAGAAAATAATAGGGACACATTTTCAAAAGCACACAGGGAAAGTAAATGCTTGGCCATTTTTTTGCTGTCTTTCTGTAAAAACAGTGAGACTGTGCACTTTATGTACTTTGAAAATGCATAATGAGAGTGACAATGATTCTGATTCAAATTCAATGATTCTGATATGGATTGATATGTTCATCAATATATCATATTGGTGAACTGGAAAACTTACAGAGATAACGTTGTTGCCCGTAGGGTAGTAGCATTCATTATAGACATCCAGAAACGATATCTACACACACACACACACAAACACAAAAAACATATAAAATAAATAAAAGACAGGATTTTTACATAGACAAAGAATTTTGAGTATTTCTAATGACAGGATGCAGTGGTAAATCAGTTTCTGATGTTATGCTAGAAATGCTATTCAATCTAATTTAAATAGCAATTRCATTACACTTTGACATAGAAGCTTCCTTAGAGCTAAAGTTGAAGATTTTCAATATTTCTAGATTATAGATAAGGGATAATTTTTATTGATCATTCTATGCCTCTTTATGTATTTCTAGACTACTTACTGAAAACACTCTTAATTCTTCTGGTCTTCCTTCAAAGGATGAGTACCTAAGGCTAGAAATCCATCTCAGTAGTTTTCTAATGCTATTTAGCCAGTGTGTTCCTGTTCTAATGAAAGCAGTAGTTTTATATCTTGGTGTGCCAGGTATTGTAGTTAATTGCTTCTGTTCTCTGTAGGGAACTTTGAAGTAAGGAACTTGATTTGTCTCTGCTGATTGAAGAAAGGGGGGAACTTACTGGCTCTATTAGAACACGGCAGGGCGTCTGGAGAATACTCTGGGGTATTCTTGAGAGGCCAGAAGTGCTTTTGGTTTTTGGTGTGTTTAGTGACATGCGTAGGAAGGCAGTGAGAGACTACACAGAAATGCTTAATGGAATCAAATACTAATTTTACATAGGTATAAAAAGTTAAGTATTTTAAATCAGACTCCTTTGTCAATACTAAATGTATAAAACTCAATGTTCAATATTTGCAAAGATAAATCAAGATCTGAATAATGTCCAGGCTACATTATAATGATGCAATTCAATTTAAACTCAAAGGAAACCTTCTGCATTTTTAGCAAAGYGCATTGCTTCATGATGATCATAGTTCTGTAATTCTTTTAATGAACAGAATTCAGCAAACATAGAAATTTAGTTTCTTGGTCCTGCAAAAATGTGAAAATAATAAATGTGATATAATAATCTGTTACACTACATCCTGTTAATGAAATCATGTGTAAGAGGTGTTATGCTTTATTTAAATACTGTAGTGAGTGTATTATTTATAAAACAATAATGGAGAGAGGAAGCACAGTTAACCCTCTGACTTGTCTTTGCTAAGAAGGATAGTCAGCTGCTAATGGAGACAGGGAACGAAACAGTGCTGGTGTGTGTTGAGTGTGTGATTTCCTAGAGTCTTACTACTCAGCCTTATTAAGAGAATTTTGATAAAGCTTTAGTGTCCTATCTATAATGGACAAAATAACACTTACAGCAAGATTTTCTTTAGATCTTAAAATCTCATTGTAGAGATAATGAAGTACAACAGATTGATCTTAGGAGGGATTCTGCGGCCCTTTTACTGAAATTATTTTAATAACAGGTAAGACAAAAACGTCAGGATGGGCCGGGACAGTAATTTTATGTAAGGCTTGTGATATTAACTGCACCACAATATCTTCACAATTTGCTGCCCTCAAGGCCAATATCCAACTACCGTAACTTCCATAATTCTAGTTACCAAAGCACTGATCCCTCGGCCCCTTCAGAACTTGATCTGACTCTTTCACCCCCCTCTCTCAAAAAAAAAAAAAAAGAAATCCCTTTTATTCCTGGTCAAAACACCCACCCAGGTTGTGGAAGAATCCACAAATAACTCCCTAACTTGAGGGGTTGAATTCTGCTGTAATAATTATTCACATAAAGGTCAAACAATATCTGTCTTCTGGATATAGGGCTAAATGTCAATCTTCTGMAGCTGTTATTGGACGGCCCTTTTTATTACTATAAAATGTAATAAGATATACTTAATKTAATACTGTAATTGGATTGAATTGACAGTTACTAAAGTAAATGTTTTAACAGTTCATTAATCATAGCTTTAAAGATGGCTGATTGGAATTCTTCAGGACATGCAGGAACGATGCCATATAAAAATATTCAATAAAAAGAACTCGTGTAACTCATTAAAATAAAGCTCTAACATGCTAACATATAAATTAATTGTGTTTTGAGGAGATATTACAAATATGGAATTTATAACATCGGTAGTTTTTTAATCTCAGTTATAAAAGCATTTCTGGGCCACACTGACCCTTACCTATGTTGAATAACAGTAGTCATGGAAAACTACACATGAATTTCATTAAGATTCTTACATTTTTCATTCCATAAAGCTAAAAAACATCAAAACTTGGAATTTCTTCCCTAATGCTTTTGTGTTTTTATTAACAAGATAAATGGTTGTGATGTAGCAGTGAACATCGGTCCATAAGATGGGTTTGGTGGAAGGAGAAGGTCTCATTCTAACGAGGCCATTTTTCTGACTGCAAACACATTTTAAGCAGTTCCCCCCCGCACTTGCTGGGAGCATTGCACCAAGAAGCTTTCCTCAAGCAGCTTTGAGTTAGATGGCACATCACTGCATTTGCTTTTGGTAAAATTAACTCTGATGCAAGATTCTTGCTATTGCTAGCAGAAGGGAATTGGGAAATCGCTGTCGAAACCCTTTAGCCTATATTCTTAGCTGCTTTTTTTATGGAGGAGGAATTCCCCTCTGCTTTTCTCTGAGCCTAGTTCTATGAAGCAGGAGTGTGCTCAGCACTTTCCAACCAACATTGATTTCAGTGGGAATTGGGAGTTCAGTGCTTGCAGAGCTGGCAAGCATTTCTCCAAGTATCACAGGGTTCAACTCTTTAATTTTGCAGAGAGGTTTTAAATGGGATTTAAAAAATCCACTCCATTGCATGTATATTTGAGTAATATCATATTAAGTGCAATATAGTGACAGTGATTGATTCATAGATGCAGCAAGGGGTAACAAAAAGATCACACAGCATTTAGCTGCTGGGATAATACCTAGAGKGAAGTCTGCACTTGAGATGTGTAGGATACGAGATTTTATTTGTAGGACATAAAATCTAGAGTAACAACAACAACATGTGAACTGAAGAACTGGGCCCTTTTGAAACTTAATGTAAGTATCTAAACTGTGTTTAGATACTCAAAATTTTCAAGAGTGAGGATTTTATTTTATATCTTCTAGTCCAAAACATTTATTTCCGTTAATATCCAGATTTCTTTTTCTAACTTGGATAACGCAGTTTAGCTGCAATTATGTTAGGTACTTAAGCAGCTCTAGTCTGCTTGAAGGTTACATTTTTGAGAAAGTCTTGCCCTCGTTTCATTTATAACATGGGCTGGGAGATCACAGATTCTGCAAGTTTGGCTGCAGGGGCAGAAATAGGAAGGTGCAAGCTCTCTTTCTCTGAAACATCTGGCGTTTCTCCCATCTCCAAAATGCTACTAACTCTCTGTGGCCTGGATAGAAAAGTTCAAGTGCAGAAGGCTGCGGAGTTGTTCCTGCTAATCTGTGAATCTTGTCTTTATAAACTCCAGCCAAATATTCCCTTTGGAGGGAGGAAACCCCTACCAAAACTGGCAAAGAATTTCAAAGAAATGACCTTAAACAAACTTAAAACAAAATAGGAAATGCCTACAGTCTAGAAAATCAACCCCCAAAATGACAGGGCAAGAGTTTTCACTCTAACAAATGAGAAATGCCTCAAAGATTCCCTAAAGTTGCTTCTATTTATTACTGATTTATTGTAGAAGATGGTTYGGTGCTGCAGCCCCTCACAGCACCACTGTGGCTCCCACCTTTCCCTCTGGGCAATTCTCTCCTTCAGCTCAGAGGCTGCTTCTGCCTAAATTTTCTCCACCTATAAGTGAATTGAGCAAGTGGAAGATCTAGCTCAAAATACTTAAATTTCAGGTTATACTGTTTGCTGTGAAATCTTGCATTCCATAATGAGTTTGAAGAGTGGCTGCCAGCGAGCATTTTCTCTCTTACAAAGTAGGAACCTTCAATAATATATTTTTAAGAGAGTAATTTGTTTAATCCTAAGAGAGAGCTGCAATAATCTAAGGTCATTTAAGTGAAAAGAAGCTGCAGAGAAGAACTAAGGGCAGCGCCACCTGGGTCAGAACAAACATTTAAAGAAGTAGCGTGTTAATACTTAAAGAATTTATTCATGCATTTTTTATAACTTCTAGCTTTTGTAGCTGAATGTAATGAATGGATCTCCAAGAGCTTGAGTCATCGTGCCCGTAGCTGTTGCCAGTTTCCAGGCATTAACTTTAATTATTGATGCTTTCCCTAATAGACCTGATGGCACATTTTTAAAGTAAAGATTCTGCCTTACCAAAGGCATGCCCTGCTGCCTGGCACCCCCACTGCCATTGGCAGAGTAAATATGGAGTTTCAGCTTGGTCTTTAAATCAAAGCTTTGTTTCTTAATTTCTGTCCTTTAACTACACTCTGCAGTGCTTTCACCTCTAGGGCAGGTCTTCTTTGAAGGAGTAGGTTTATAAATAGAGAAGCAAACTAATTGTGGAGGGTTGGAGGCAATTTTCAAAACTTGTGAAKTTGTTTTAGAATGTTTGGGTCTTCAGAACATTATTTTTCTTCTTTTTACAATACCTTTCTACACAGGTAGCTGGGTATTCCCTCCATTCCTTCCRTTAGATGGAACAAATGGACAATGAAATGTCCAATGACTTGGATATCAGATTTAGAAGTAGATTTTAAATTAAAAAATTCCTGACATAATTTGAAACTGAAATACATTTTAATCATAATTTTATGAACATAAGTGCAAACTTACTTTTAAAACTCCTGTTTGAAAAAGATCTCCTTTTAGTTTCAAAGTACATGACACACACAAACTTTCAACAGGTAGATTCAGAATGATTCATGCATTTTGATTGCAACTTCTTTGCAAACAAAACTTGAGCTCTGTGTATAAACCATCTCTCTCACTTAATTGTCTCTTTATAGATAGCGAAAAGGATGTAGTTGAAAAGGATATGCAGTTACATATATATTTTATTATATTCTATGATCAATTAGGGCTCTGTAATTTTACGCTAAAGGTAAAAGCATATACAGAGCAGAGGTCATGACTGAAATAAGGCAAAAAAAGATCAGGCTAATAGCCTGAAAAGAGACTATATATTCCTTATATATCACTACCAAGTATTATAGATAAGATGATCTATCAGTCTTTGTTCAGTTTCTTTGCATGTTATTTAGCTTATATTTTTAAGGCATTAAGATTCAGGTCTAAAACCCCCTCATGTTAACTGGAATCTTTTAGTTGTCTCTTGAGGTTTGTACCAGGTCATAATGAACAGACAGTGCATGGTGTTGAATAATATTCCTATATATTAAGACAGATTTTTCCCTACTATGACGATGTCCCTTCCACAGAGATGCTGTGGATAAATTCACTTGTGGCATAAGTGGCAGCACTGGATTCATGAGAATTGTGTCTGATTTGGAAGGAGGATATGAAAGGTGAGGTAATGCACCCTGCATCAGTTAAATAAGAGCAATATCAAAAGCATGAAAGGGAAATATAACAGGGAGAACCATTAACAAGGATTTGTAAAAATATCTTAATGTTACGTCAGACTTAACAATATTCTTATCCTAATAATAATTGTATAAAAATCAAAAGAAGAAAATCATAAGAGCAGGACTGCTGCTATCTGGTTCCTAGGCACCTCCTTTCACCTAGGGAACTACTCTAGCTAGCAAATTATTAGGATGCTTATTAGGACAGCTTCAGGTGTCCCTGTCTATGCTATAAATTCAAGAGAATTATGGAAACACTAAAGATGTGAGATGATTCAAAGCAGCAGCTCATAGCTTTTCCTAGCAAATTCTATTTTTCTTGTAACTCAAATGTCTCTTTATGACATGACTCTCCTCCTATCAGCCTCTTGAAGTTCAAAATATGTTTTGGGGCTTCTTTTGGCAGCCCCAGGCAGAAACATAGCTGCTGAAGAGCATAAATGATGGAAATCTGCARTGCTTATTGCTGTTTAGTTTTGGTTTTAGATTTATGGGTTTATTTTTTTACAGCAACTCAATCAACTTGGACTGAGGGAAAATAATATATTATCAATATTATTTTTAGAAATACAATGTGTTAAAACTTCCATATAGAATTTTTCTATTAAAATTATCTTTTATAAATATGTCAGGCCTTTTTGAAAGTATTTTATGACTGAACTTTGTTTATATAATATTAGTATTTTTAAAGACAAAAGATTACAAAGGTCAAATACTGTTTTGTTTGATAAATAAAATATGAAAATGTACAGTTATATGAGAAGTAAATTTTGAAGGAGAACAGTTTCTCTTTTGGAATAGCTTTTTTGAGGTAAGTTATGTAAGTTTTGATGTAAGTTATGAGGGAGGCYGGGAGAGGCACAAAGATGCCTGCTGCTGAGTTGCTACTATTACTGGTCCATGTTGTCCTTTCCAGATTTCTAGGTTGAATARTCTACTACCCAGATTATTTATTATCCATGTGTAGGAAATTAGTTGTCCTCTCTCCACAATGTAAGGAAAGAGAGATCACATTTTTTATTTTGCATTTTATTTTGTGTTGGTGTTAAAACATGTTCATTAACTTCCCTGTTATCACCCCAGGATTGTGATCTTTACTCTGATAAGCAAACCATCAGCTTTGCTCCTCTGCTCTCCCAATCCAAACACTGAATTTCAGCATCTGGAGGCTCTGCTCAGTTCACCACTTTCATTGCCATGGTCTAAAGGACCCATCTGTTCGTTTATAGTCTCCAGAGGATCCTTTCAATTCACCTACGGTTTTGGCCTGTTGCCTTAATTAAGCACTGTAGAGAGCAACCTCATTTACCATAACGACTTTTAAAAAGTATATGTTACAAGAGGGATTAAAGAAAGTTTTTGAGAAATCCTGAGAAATTCTGCAACATTTTGCTTTCTCTCAAAACGTAGAACCATGAACTTGGCAGGAACTTTRCAGTCATTTAATGTTTGGGCAATGACTGGATTTCTCCGGACTAGATGACATGATGCAGCATTCCTGGGCTGCGGCTTTTCATCGCTGGAGTGCAGAAACCACCAGAGATGGGGTTTATAGCTGCTGAGCTGAGAGCTGTCTGGCCGTGCATGTTCTTACTGATGCTGCATGTGGAAGCTCCCTGTAAGCTGGCGGAAAGATTCACCAATCCATTCTCCATCCCATTCCTCTACATTTAGACGTATTTGGGTATATTTGACCTCTATGTTAGGTGGCAGACAGTAAAGGAGACGCTCCTGAGATCTGTGTCTAATGACTTTTATGGTACAAAAGGGAAGCTGTAAACACAGCATTATTCATGATGGATGAGTCCGGGGAAGAACCAACCTGACACGTAGGGGAGAGGCTGTTGCAGACCCCTTAAATCAGCACACGCTGTTGTTAGAAGCTGTTGCAGTCCCTCAGCAGCACTTACACTCCTTGTACCCAGCTGGGCTAGGGACTGAATTCAAGTTGAAAACAACCCAATAGCAGCAGAAAGAGATGAGCTGTCYGGGCTGTCTGGGCTGGTTTGTTCTTTGCCTTTGCAAGCAAAAGGAAAGGGCAAGGTAGYTGAAAGAGCAGCAGAAAGGTGGAATAACTTTGGTCGTAGTTACCTTAAAGTACAATCCTAGTGAATAGTCATAGCAGGGGTGTCTTCCCAGGCTMTTTCTGCACTTCAGGCTTCTCCAAACTGAAGAATCCTGACACTTTTAGTTGCTCCTCATATATTATCCTGCACTGGATAATACATTTTGATGACTTACTATTTCTAAGTTCTTTTCTAATATATTGCCAAGCCTCTAGTCCTATTCCCTTCTAGGATCCATTAGATTTATTCTCCTTAATATTGTTGAAAGATAAAAGTAATTGGAAAGTGATAGAGTGAACACTGAATATTATATTCCTTTGGAAGTAGCCATGCAATATTTAGCATGACAGGCTCTTTTCAGTGTCTAAATGTGTTGCAGAGCTCCCAACAGTGGAGTAGTTTCTTTCCAAGTTGCAACTTTTAGTTAGGCMGCTTCTGGTATCTGCTGCTGAGTTTGCAAAAAGGGCTTTCTGTGGTAGATGGATCCTGGAACCTGTCTCGTAAGGAGAAAATGGTGAAATAAAACCCTCGTGATTGGGGTTCTGCTTACATATTACATGGAAGGTGCATGTCCTGCTGCAAAGATCTCTGGCCTTTTTTTATTTGCTTTGCATCTGTGGCTAACTTTGAGATGCTGTGTGTCTGGTAAACTGCAAACGGAGAGATTTCTATTATTCCATTAGTAATACAAATAAGTATTTAGCTGATGCTCTGCCTGTTTAGACCTCTTTCTAGAAAGTAGTGGAAAATGCTATTATTTTAAGATAATTTAATTATTTTGAAACAACACTGAAACCGAATTTAAAAATCACCTTTAATTAATGAATCCAAAATATGTAAGTTAAGGCAAAGCAGTCAAGTCTCCATCCAGGAGGCATGTTGAGAACTAGATGATATTCCCAGYTGGGAACTACATGCATTCCCGGTTGGGAGCCCACGAGGAGGGCTGACCAGCTACCGACCTCCCCCTCACTCATCCCAATCCAGGTGTCCTTAGGGAAGAGGCCACCGGGCGGCGCTGCGCGACAGCTCATGGGCGCTCCCGGGCCGAGGGAGAGCCAAAACCTGCCGCTTTCTCCAGGGAGTTGTCAGACTTTGCTGGCTTTCAGCTCTCCAGAGCCTCACACCCGGGCTCGGCTTGGCCCAGACTAACGTTTTCAGTCAGGGCCCTGAAAAACTGTCGTTTTCTTTTGAAGAAGAAACAAACAAAAACTTGCCCGAGGGATTTTTTATACTATTCTCCCTTCCAAATTTTCAATCACACGCATTTGTTTATGTCATTATGCTTCAAAGGCACRATGATTTAATGCTTTAGCATTAAGGTAATTTAATATAGCCGGTTAAAGAGGTTGTACAAGGGTGCTGTATGTTGAACTGTCCACCATTTCATTTGTACATAAAGGTCTCATAATGGAATAACAAGAGCTGAGATATTTTGTGGTCTCTTGGCAATTACAAGACTACAGACTTCTAAGTTCATGTATCATTTCTTTTGTTCCAAAAAGGTTTTCTGGTGAACTAGACAGTCTTAGGTCTGAACATTCTTAAAACTGACTCGGGAAGATATACTTCTTGTTCAACAGAAATTCATCATTCCATGTCTTCTTATTCCCCCAATTTTTCCCTTGCTCTAAGGCATATATTTGCATGCCTGCATGTCACTATTTTTCCAAGACACTGGCCTCCCACTATTTGTTTTTCTCCTGAGRAAAGATATTTTCTTTTCATAACACTCTCTGACCTTTTGTCAGCTCCTGTTGCTGCATGGTCCAACTTTCTCTGCTTCTCTGTCCATATTTCATCAACAAATTTTGGCTGATAYGTTTTTTCCATTGTTTTTTACCACACCCGCACTGGAGAAGGGAAGATTCTACAGTCAGAGACTTGCTGCTATCCCACAAAAAGCTGCATTTGGAGAGTTCTCTGTGTTCGTGGTTTTGGGCAATCACCCTCTCCCCCAGCCAAGCAAAAGGCTGCAAAGATATCTGTATGTGAGCGCTTCTGCCTCCCAAAGCTTTATTTTCTCTTGATCAAAATGTGATCTTCACTTCATATTACATGTGAGAAATGTCTGCCGTAAATTGTTTCTTTTATATCAAAAGCACATTGCAATGTTCATCTTTTCTCCATCCACCCTTATTCTGTATTTTTGTGAGATTTCCTATCTAAGTTGACAAACTAGAGAGGTAAGTTTGAGATCTCACAAAGTGAAATTAATTTTTGAAGTGTATCTACTGGTTTTAGTTAAGCTGAAATAAGGATTCACTTCTGTTTGTTTCCCTCAAATGTTGTCCAAYCTGGACCATCACCCCAGAAACATAAGTCTTCACACTGCTGGTAGCACTTCTTTACTTTTAGCGCTCTCATGTTCCCTCAGCTTTCTTCTTTCCAAGTCAGCTTCCTTCTCGTTATCCTCTGGCTATTTTATTCCTCACCACTAGGCATCAGCATTGCTCTCACTATTTGTATAGTATTTCCTAGCTAAGAAATGCTGCATCAGCAGCAAATCAGCAAGGGAGTGATTCATTGGTGCAGTGTGAGGCTTCTGTGTGCTTTTCTGTAATATATGATCTTTATTTAGACCAACGTTTTCTTAAAAACTTGAGATGAAAAATTAGTTGGTGTCTGCTATATGTGCATGTGTGTACTACATGTATATTTATATGACCTGTATAATGAACAGTAGTATTTCGTGCTTCTAAAAAAGCTCAAAAAGAAAGGCCAAACTTGAGAGATTAAGAATCAGGAACTGTCATTACATTCTATAAAATGCCAAGCTCAGAATCCTGTGATCAAAAAAGAAACTTCTCCTGAAGATTGTGAAAGATCCTCAGGGATTATGAAAGAAAAAGTAGAAGTTAAAACAGGAATTTCAGGGAAGATCTGAGTTAAAGAATAATGTTGAAAATACGGAAAGAGTCCAASACGAGATGCAGGAGTTATTGAAGGACAGAATAATACACCTTACAATGAGAAACTTGAAGACACTTTAAATTATCAAAACCACCACATATGATATGATCACAGCCTACAGATATTTATACAAGGAAAAGGAAGCTTTAAATGTTGTTAGCTGACAGGAAGAGTCAGACCTCTTCTATCTGACCTAATGGGAAACCCTGATCCCCCAGGGACCCGGGCAAGGGCAGTGAGCCCRGGGGAGGGCACAGAGTCCAGGGCAGCTGCCTGAGCGGCGCCCGGTTCCTGCAGAGCCCATTTGGGCAGCTTTAGTGAGGAGAAACTGGAACTAGACTAATTCAAGTTAAAATAAGATGACTTTTTAAAAAGCGGGTATTACTAGCCATTGAAATTACTTCCTTGAGCTAAATTCCCCACARGTGGAAATACTTTTAGGAGAGGTAGATTKTTTTTTTTTTTTTTCTGAATGATAGGTGGTAGGAAGGCAGGAATTAACTCAKAGGAATCAGTGCCTTGTCTTAGCAGATCCTGGTGCACCTGCCAGGCTGATGTAGCAAGTTCTGCCTGTGGAAGATGGGAGCTGTGGTAGCGCAGGCCTGTGCTGCCCTGCACATATTCCCTGCGGGCTAATGTTGTTATGTGGCTTCTGGCCTGCAGTTGCATGYGGCTGGCTTGAAGCCTGGGCAGAGCAGACACAATTGCATCCAGCCGGATGGATCTGCCTTACGGTACCAAAAAAGGAGGTACCAGAACAGTTTCCCAAGAGCTACAGGGGCGGCCCTGCAAACCCCCAAACCTCTGAATKTGCTCTGCTGTGTATGAAATGTGTTGAGTTGATGACTGTGATTATAAGACACTGTTTCCTGATAACGCAGGAGACTAATCTGGGTGACGGAAGAGATCACGTGTCTTAGGTCCCACAAAAGAAGTTCCTATGATTTTGCCTCACAGCAGCTTATCAGTAATGTGCAAACTCTCGAAGAAATGCACACTTAATTGAATTAAATAGGTAGAATATTTTGTTTCTACACTATGGAAAAAACATTAGGTGAGTGCGTGTGTTTGTGCATGTGAAAAGAAAGTGTATTTTGTAGCAGCCATCCAACTTGACCTRTTCTCTTTCTCAGCATGCACATTAAATTTGCTTGGTCTACCTACTGCTCAACCAGCCATAAGAGTCAAAACACAAAATTGTTTCAATATTGTATTTTGAAATTTAAGTAATTTGAATGCCCAAAATTCTTGCGGGCATAATTGTTTTTCCTAGGGTTGGTTCTGTATCCCAGTCCCATTACAACGGGTATCTTGAATTGCCCTCTCTTTAAATGGTTTTTGAAAGTCCCTCTATTCTTCATTCAAAAGCAAGAATATGAAGTCTTTCATAGGCCTCCTTAGGCTTTCATAGCCTTTCAAGAAAGAAGGTACTTTCTACCTCTCATCTAAATTTGTTCTTGGTTTTGGGAGAAAACTGATTGACAGGAAGGGAGGTAAGATTTTCTCGCCTCATTTCTGAGCTCTTTTCTGAGCTTCTGATGGTAACATCTTAAAAAGAGTCACATATTTACCTTAGGAATGATTTTCTCTTTCCCTGTAGCTTCTAATACCTCCAGATTCTTTGTTTTAATCCTCTTAATAGGGGAGGGATCACCATGGCTTCAACCTGCAGTAATTTCCTTTTGTTCTAAAGGCCCATACATACTACAAGATAAAGTCATTTGAGAGGAATAACACCAGGAAAATTATCAGATTGGGTTGTCATGTTGTTAGAGTGTAATACAGTTTTGTTTAGTTAAGCAGTAGCAGATGTATCATGAAATTAGACTCCACAAATCATTTATCAGGCCATTTCTAATGTTATTCCATATCTGTCTRATTTTTATAGAGAGATTTTCTTCCTATCCCTTGGTCCAATTTGATTTAAAACAAAAATATGTCTGGATTTCGCAGGACAGAGCCCTAAAAAAATTAAATTTTTTATGGCTTCTGGACATTTAAAAAAAATTGAATCAGGCACCTCATGAGTACATTGGTCCTTCCTCTGCAGATCTCCTTAAATTGACTCATATGACTGTGTAATTTCCGGTTATTGCTGCTTGATTGGAAAAGGGCAAGTCAAATGGAAAAAACAGTATGGATATAATTATTAAGGCACAGAAYTTTATTGTGACACAATAATGAAATTTTCATTACAGTAAAATGGATAGTTTTGGCAACTGCACACAGTGAAATATAGAGCCAAACTTTTTAGCTTCTACCCCTTTCTTTCATATTTTGCTCATTTTTCCATTGTGCCTCTTAGTCCTCAGCCMATTAAGGTGGGTACAGTGAGCTGTCAGCATCCTGGCTGTGTCCTGGGGAGGAGGAAAATGGGGTGGTTTCTTCTTGTTCACTTTAGGATATGCTGAAGTCATTTTTGTATGTTTGTTAACACACTGTGCAAGTTGCTCTTTCTTCTCTGATTCTGCATCTGCATCTGTATATGCATATTTTCTCTGTTGCCTCTAAAATGTGTCTGGCTGAGCTCCCATGGCTGCCTCCCTCTGCTGAGCAGTAATTATGGTGTGTGAGCTGTGGATAGCCCTGGAGCCTACAGGGTCATCCTGCGCTCTCAAGGTGCCTGCTGTCATCCCACGACTATGTGCCTCTGGGCAGCACTTTCATTCTCCAGCCAGTGCACTCTRAACAGCATAACCACCTGTCTGTTAATTACAGAAATATATATGTATTAAACCACACATTTGTACCAAGCAAAGCAACACCTAAATGAAGTGGGTAATAGATGTCCTGTCACTAGATAATTGCTGYTAAACAAGTTAAAACAAAGCTCCAGGGAGGCCAAGACAAGTTCAGACAAAGCCTGACCGGTCTGAAGGCCTGTGTCAGCGTCACCAAAAGCCTGCGGCCTGTTCCGGGCAGCAGCAACACYGTATTTACAGGCAGCAAGGCTGCCTGTGTAGGTTGGCCATGGCACGTGGAGCCCAGCAAACCGGCTGGAGAAGCTGCCTCAACAGGCRGCCTGTTCCCAAGCCACCTGCATCCTCCACGGCCTCTGCTTGTTTAGGGACATCTGCATTTCTCTGCGTCTAACACCTACGCTCTGCAAATGCCTCTCACATCTTTAAGAGGAAGAAGTATGAACCGTGGTTCAGAGGATSTGTGGCAAGAGCCATGATACTATTTCTGCCTTTATTTTGTCATTGCTAGATTAGGTTCGGTCATCAACATTATTACTTACCTTATGTATTACTGGAAGACAAACAGTCCCAATTAAAAAGAATAATTCACTATATCAGTAAAAAACACCTTCTCTTTTGAATACTTAAGACCAGAATAGGAAGTTTATTAACAGTCTAAATCTTTCTTTCATTTTTCATCAGGAGATCCATAATGTTCTTTCTATGGCCASAGAAAAAAAGAAATTCTTATTCACTGCTGCCTATGGAGATATTACAGATTGTTGCTTGTAAAAGGTAACATAACCAAATATTAACAAAGACTATTTTTTCCTGCAACCACAGGGGAAGTTTTTTAATGACTAAGTACAAATGTAGCCTGTCTTAATAGCTCAGGAAATCATTCTTTTGCAGAACTGTTACTGCATTTGTTTGCTTTTTTATGTCACCATTATATATCTCGTGTTCTGGATTTACACGTGGACACCTGCAAGCAGATCTAGTTTCTAAGTTCAATAGTTACTCCTGATTTACATTGATCTGAATGGAGAGTAGGCTCTCAAAAACTGTAACTATAACTAAAACACATAATACAAAAGTTCTCACTTTACCACAGAAGGGTATAATGTTACTTTTCTACTTATGAGGCTTCACATTCCTCTACTATGGAAACTCAACAATATGTTAAAAAGTAGGTTTCAARTTAGCTTTTTGTAATTTCCAAAGCACAGACTCCCTCCATTTCTGATACATGAAAGTGTCCTGAGAAATTTCGGATATGCCATCACTGAAGTTTGCTTCCAAGTTCTGAGATGAATTTATATTTTTTTTTCTTTTTTCTTTTTTCTAGTTTATTGAAGATAGGAATAACAGTTGTCCCAGAAAGCTTGAACTCTTATTTCTTTGTCATTATATAATCATTAAGTCTTTTAAAGATACATGCTTGTCCCAAGCTGGATTTAAGCCATTACAAGGCGTGGTATTGAGAACTGCTGTGAGAATTGCTAATGAGAAGTCAGACAGTCATCCAACTGAAGAACATAATATCTGAATACAGCAAACAGCAAAAGATATGGCAGTCCACATTAAAGAGATTTCCCTTAGTGTGAAAACTGGCAATAAAATACTGCACTTCAGCTCTGGAGTTTGGTCTCTGAACAGGGACTGTGAGTTGGAACATACATGAATTGTTTGTTCCTTAGCTGTTCCTTAGGAGAAAAAAAAGGCAGAGAAAAAATTCTAAACATTTAATCAATTCTAATAATTTCTAATGGAATTGTAATAYCCATTTCTAGGGTCAATGTGCAGTAATGACAGATGTGGCTCAAGATAAGTTTTCTTCATGCTCCAGAGAAAGGCAGAATTTCTCCCCTAAGAACTTTAGCATGGTATCATCATTAAAAGAGAAGAAAGATTAGAAAGAAAGGCAAGTTAGAAGAAGAAAAGAAAGCAAATGAATGAAGTTTTGCAGACTAAGTCCCAGTTGTGAGGCAGTCATTTTCAATATCATCACCTTTCTCTTCATGTAAATGCCATGAATATGAGATGCGGAGTTTTAGAAGAGGCCTTTGATGCCAAAGTGGTTCTAGGCATCTGTTTCCTTCACTGTTGGGAATTTCTGCCAAGTGCAGCCCATGGTAGGATACTGAAAACTTGTACAAAGAATGATATGAATTACGTATTTAAAAATTACTTGAGAGAATCCTGGGGAGCTTACTACTGCTTTCAGCTSTGCCAGTGAATTACCTGCTATTTTMAGGAGCCAAGGACCTGATGCTCTCAGTTAAGCTAATACTGTCAATTCTATTCCTGTGGTATATCTAAGTGTGGACTTTTAAAGTTGTGGCCTGACAGTTCTACAATACACTTAAAGCTTTTACAGGTATCAGAAGAACTATTTTGTGGTCCTCAGTGAACACATGGAATGGATATTTTCTTTCCTTCTGTCTCTCCCCCTTTCCCTCGACCTTTAACATTGTAGTTTGTTATTGTGGGGGATTGGGTTTTGTCATCTAGGTGAGCCCTCCAGTCTAGGGTAGCCCTCCACTCTAGACCTTGCCTTGTGGGCTGTGGGTTGATTGCTGTCCTAAACAGCAGGACATACAAGTTTAAAGTTTCCTAGGTTGAGAAAATCTCCACTTCCCTGCTGGTGCTTGCACATAGCGTAGCCTCTGAGTAGCTTTATGCAGTCAGGATGTAGGTGTTTGTTTGTAAGTCTAGAAGCAAAAACATGGCACTCAGAAAAAATGTAGGCACAGGGCTACATCTTGCTACTCAGACTTACAGCACTCACTGAAAATTGGAAGTAAATGTAACATCTCAATAATTAATCATAAGAGGTTTGTTAGGTAAGAAGACTCTTTCAGTTCTGGAGAGATGATTGAACCAGCTAGGAAGCAGTGTAGGACTATAGAGTCAAAACGTATGGCTAAGATTTCTTATTTTGATTAAAGGCTGATTAAAGAGCCCAGAGGATGAAAAAGGGCAAGTAGCTTCTATATACATAGAAGTTCTCAGTAGTCAGAAGAATTGCAGAATATAAAGCTACTATTCACACGCTAATACTGTTCTTGATTTAATGTGTTGAAATAAGTGTGTAATCCTTAACACAAAATAGTGTGGAAGCCTACAGGTGTCAGCTGAGTTCTTATACTTTTCAGAGGTAAGCAAAACTATTCCTTGTCACACATGGGATTTATTTGAATAAAGTCTATGTAATAACTTTTATTAAGACATTCTATCAAAAATGTAATGGAACACATCATATCAAACTTCTGAGTGTTGTTACAACCATCACTGTTTTAGAAGCTACTAAACTTTGAGAGACTCCTTTTTTGGATGCTCACAGAATGATATGTGGCCAGAGAACAAGGCCTCAGGTAGCGTGTCCATTTTCTGAGTCGGGACTTAAGTATTTTTAGAACTAGTTATGGGGGAAGAGATGATTGCTTCCTGCCAGATCCATGGCAAAGCATTTGGAGTGAAACCTCAATTGCTTATTTGCAATGCAATATCAAGTGGTTATCTCCCCACCCTATCTCAGGGTGGGCAGAGCTCTGAGATCATCCTCTGCCTGTTCCTCAGCCTCTGCTCACTGTCTGTTTCTCCACTTCAGAAAAGTCATTGAGGTGGTACCTCTCCTGGTCCTGGTTGGTATGGATCTGCTTTCTGGAGCAGTTTTCCAAAGCTTTGTATCAATCAGAGAAAAGGATCTCTTTGTATTTTATTTGTGGGTTCACTGTGGGTTCAGCAAGCACTGAGCATTCAGTGGTTCACACAGGGCCTTGCAGAGAGATCCTCTTTGCAGAACTTTCCTGCTTCTTGCTGCTCTGCCAGTTCTTGGGACTATATGCAGATAACATCCCAGATCTGTACCAAAAATGGCTTTTCACTTTCTTAAAAGACATATGGAACTTAAATACAAAAATGAATCTCACATAATTTTCAGACTGGGAACTCAAACACTAATCAGAAAGTTGCATTTTGTGCATGTTGCTGCATAAAAACAGATAAAATCCCTGGATAATAACAAGTATGTTTTACTAAACTCTGATCTAGTACTATTGTGAGCAATTCCATTTATTTGTATGGTAAGTTGGTTTAGACTGGTATTGCCGAAATGCTGGCCCTTTATGATGATGATTGTTTCTTATTTGTTTCTTATTTATTTATTCATGTAGAACTGATGTTGTACATATGGTCAGGTACTGAAAAGTCTGAAACATAACACTAATCAAGTGGTACTTAAGCATATTTTAGAAGCATGCGAAAATTGCCAAGAAATTGTTAGCCAGAACTGAACAAATACAGAATWTCTGAAATGAAAAAATTGACTTCAGAAGTCATATGATTCTTTGGAATTAATTTTTTTGTTTGTTTGAATATTCTCATCCTATCCTCATGCTCAATATTGCACAGAAAAAAATTAAGGACATCATGCCTAATTGGATAACTCATCTCAGAATTTATTTTATTACAACTGAATTAAAAAAGTCAGAGAAAATGAATCATTTCCTAAATTAATTAATGTATCACTTGCTAACTTGTCATTCAACCCTTGTTAATTTGATCTACTGACAAAGTTAATTTAGAAGATATATGTGCTTCTGAAGCTAATGAATATTTTAAGCACTTTGTTCCTTTAACATCTTCCTTGATTGATTTAATAGAAAACTGCAGTATCATGTCATTCTCTCCTGGACAGAGAAGMCTTCAGTGACCTGGAACAGAGCAGTAATGAGGCACAGCAGGCAGATCTAATGGAAGGCAACCATTCTTGGAAGTGACAGCTGTGTTGGAAAGCTGAAGGGTAACAGCAGAACTTTTGCATTAGAGCAGATTTTCCTCATAATTGATACATGGCTGAAGCCAGAGATTAATAATCAGTTAMTGTCTTAAACACAATGATGAAACTATGGAAATAACAAATGTATTATCTTCCTGCTTACCTACTTAAAATATTCTTACTGCAGGGTTGGCTTTATTACATGTTGAGGCATGTTCTCATACCAGAAAGACATCTGGTTATTGAGACATCTGTTTTCCTGCTCTGTACAACTTGAAGATGGAGGATTGCAAAAAAAAAAAAAAAACTCACAGAGAGGTGAAAAAAAGAAAAAAGGGATTTAAATGCTGGGAGTTGTATCTTCTATGTTATAACCAGGTTCTTCTCTTGCGTCCATCCTGATGGCATCTGATTGCTTCATAAAATATTTATTTTACAAGCTAAACTTTACAATCTGTTTTAGGATGTTTTAGTTGGCAAAGTAGGTTGTGAATTACCTCTGTTCATTCATCTACATATGATTATTTTCATAAGAATTTAAACTCCTTTCTTAAGCACAGAAAAAGTGAATAGCAAAACTCCTGTCAAGTTCTGTAGTGCAGTCATGTAGAAACAATGCTACTATTAAAGCAAAGAGCAATGCTACTATTAAAGCAATCTTCATCTGTAACTTTATCTAACCTTGCTTGTGGTCATTTGAAAACAACATTCTAAGATTATTTCCCTTTTTTCCTTTGCTTATTCTTCTCCCTCAAAATTAGAAAGGGTCGTGCAACCCTGCTTCCCTCAGTCTTAGGGTGTGACTTACTGCTTCCTGAGCCAGTTTTCAGAAGATGAAATGTCCTCTTGAGCCTGAGGGTCACACTGTAGATGTTCTTCACAATATTTATGTACCTAGAATACCCAAGAAATTACTTCTACACCATATGCTTTCCATCTCGCTGATATCTTTACATTTGCAGTTCAACTGTCTTCATGACACCAGCTGTACTGCTTTCTATACGCTGGACTTATCACCGTAACATTTTGTACATGTGYGTGCATGTACAGTGCAGTTGAGGAATAAGGGAACAATACAATCCAGAACAAGAATAGTACAGGTTGTTCATTATCGAGATAATAATAACCCGCTAGTATAGTTGTTATACATTGAAAGAGAGAAAGTGACCATTCCCTTGTAAAGCAAGAAGAAGGTGCATGGTACAGAAAGGAAGCGTATCCTCATGACTTTCCTAAAATGAAAGAATAAGTGGGACCTGAAGTCACTGTGTTCTCTGTGGATCAAGGCAAGGAAATGCCTGGCAAATCAGAGTTACGTGATCCTTTTTGCTATGTCTCACCAGGTAGATTTAGAAGTTATAGTCAAAGTTATAGCTGTTTACCTTGCTCTAAATCAAGAAATCAGGAAAACGGCTCACAAACCCAACACCCAGCCCAACTTTGACTTTCATGCCTTGYCATCTGTTCTGACAACGTTCAGCTCAGGAAGAATTGTCCTTTAAAGTCCCGAATTATTTAGTCAGATCACACATCTCTGACTCCTCACGTTTATGTGCACCCTCTTTGCCCAACTTTTCGCATACTGTAGWAAAACACCAACCTACAAAGAAATGTCCTGGACTGTCTCCCAACAATCTTCTCTCCCAACTAGAACTTATGTCAGGAGTCCCGCAAAGGATGGACTAAAACAAATCTGTTCTCCCTATTGTCGATCTTTTATAAAAAGGAGCATACTTCTTGCTGCTTCTGTTTTTCTCTTTTCCCCTTCAGATTGTTTCCTCACTTCAAAATTGTTTCCTCACAAGGGGATTCCTTAAAACAAAAGTGATGTTGCCATTTAGTTTTCTGTGTTTTCTTATTGTGCTGGTAAGCAGGCCGACAAGGAGCAAGGTACTGCACAGTGTTAYGCAAGGCATACTCGCCCGCAGGCCAAGCTCAGGAACTGTAGACATGTCTCATCAACCCAAGAATGCCTCGGAAGATTTCATAACACAGTAAGCACAAAGGAATTGCATGTTTTAAAGGTATCTGAAATTTGGAAAAAAAAAAAAAAAAAAGGAGAAGAAAAGACTATCACGAAAATAAATTGCCTACTGCTGGAAGAGGGCTCTGGGTTTGACCTGTATCCTCCAAAGCAGATATTGGTATTTACTGTTTCTTCAGTGGCCTGCAGCACCCTGCATGCCTGTAGGGATACAGACAGCTAATGACCAATGTTGTACAATTAGAATTTGAACTGCAGGAACAACAAAGCACTGCTGYTGATGTAGATGAACTACAAAGGGGATCATTGGCTATTTTTGCATTTAATTACTGATTTCTGAAAACAGTGGTCTTTATCCCACTAACATCCTATCCCACTAACATTGCACAGCATTTGTATAAGCCTGTAGAATGCTACGATTGCTGTAATCTAGAATTACATCATTCTGTTTTGTTTTCATGGCGTCATAACTGCTTTTACTGAAACAGATGCAGAATTGATGGAGAGACTTTTAGGGGTGTTATCTATGTATGGTCCTTGATGGCTTTAGATAGAATGCTGGCTGCTTGATATGTCTGAGATTCTGGCCATTTTTTTCCTGCTTCAGAAATGAATATTTCTATGCAAAAGTAAAGAAAGAAAGAAACACAAATGGCATMTCAGGTTCTACCAGTAAAAAGAAGTAATCTCTTAATATAATTTTACACACACGCACATACACACACAAGATTTACAAATAGAGTAAAAGCTAACAACATATTCCTTCTTTTAATAAGCATAGAAGAATGGAGAATAATCACCYTAAATAGAGATGAGAATTGTAAACAAAATTATCATTCATTGAATTATTAATGCATGTGCAGAGGTCTAGAAAACAACTTGGTGCCAGGCTAACATTAAATGATTTTAACTCGCAGTGCCAAGCAGTATAATTTCATTGCTTCCTTGTTCTTTTTAAGCCTATATTGGGATAGGTTTCTGCAAATCTTCACTTTTAAAGTGGAAGTGATTTGCTTCATTTTCAATGGATCAGACTTTCCAACCAAAATAAACGTTTCAGCCATAAGCTCCAGTCAGCTCTGACTGTAAATGTTTTACATGTGTACCTTTTTTTTTATTATTAAATTTTTTTTTTGTTTTATTGTTAAAGATGTGCCTTATTCAAAGTCTCTGGCTCCTGTTTGGCAGGCATTGCAGACTTGACTTGGTGCTTTTCATTTTTTTTTTGTTTTATTGTTAAAGATGTGCCTTATTCAAAGTCTCTGGCTCCTGTTTGGCAGGCATTGCAGACTTGACTTGGTGCTTTTCAGCAGCTCAGGAATGTTAGCAATTTTGTCGCTCTTAAAGGAGGAGATTGCCCTGTGCTTCTTCTCCAGAAAGTAGTATTCCAAAATTTGAAATGGGAGGATATGCCACGCAGTAATCAGAGGTGTGACTGCAGTTTGCATCAGTACAATTTTCACTTGCCRCTAGGCTGGTGACAATTATTTTGCAATTATATCCTGTTTACTATTTWTATAGTTAAATATGTAATTCAAATATATTGTAGTTTTTGTTCTTCATTGATTCACTCCTTTCCCAGATTGTATCTTTAAATTTGGACTCTATGTTAGGTCTTAYTTTGAAGCTTTACTGTATGAATTTCTTATCTGTTTCAGGGAATTGCTGGACTATCTTGCCAGAGCAAATTATCATCATAGTCTGTGGTGAATCTGGCTTGTTTACGCCAGCAATGTTTGAAGTAGATGGGAGTTTGACTGGCTGTTTGCTGAAGTCATGGTGAACAACAAAGCATTGAAGTTATAAACTGTGATGTGTATGTACAGCTTGTGAGAGGAATTCTGGATTGCATCCTGGAATATCTGCACTCAAAAAGTGCTTGTAACTGGAAACAGAAAGGGCTTTTTTTAGCAAAAAAAAAAAAAAAAATTACTAGTATGATTTTATGGGAGAACCAACAAGCAATAGAAGGTGTTTGGAGAAGAGCTTGATGTTACTAATAGTGGCAGTCACAGAAACAGTAAAATGAAAATGAAAGTCATAACAAATGAAATGCATGTAAATGTTGCCATTTCTGAGGAAACGTTTCTACAGCTAGAARGTTCTACCTAGACAACCTGGGTCTTGTGGGTCAACAGACTTACTTGTGGTGGAGTCATGGTGCAGGAGACCTTGCAAGACACTGTTTAAAATCCTCCAAAATTCAGCCTAGGAACAAAGGCACAAGAAGAATGTAACCACCTGTGCACATACGCTGGACAGGACTATCGTGAATGACCAACTGGGATTTGCTAAGGCCTTAAAATAAATGGATGCCAGATTCAGTGGGGAGTTTTCTGTTGAGGTGCACCATGTGCAGTCTTCTTTTTTCCTAGGGTATACAGAGAGGCATCAATTTCTATTGTAGGAGAAAAGTTGCCTTGGCTTTTTTGTTTGTTTGATGTGTTGCACTGTGGCTGTACTAAGCACCAGAAACATCAAATTGGAAGATGTGATATCTAACAAAAAAAAAAAAAAAAAAATGTACTCACCCCTCTGCAGAGATACTACTTTTCTGTTCTTCCTCCTTCTGATAATGACAGAATGCAATCAGCTCTAGCCTGTACTAATACAGTCTCTAGCAATTACCAGGAATAGAAGAAAAGCAGATTTCATAAACTGAGTAAGAGAATTTTCCAAATGTTTAGGGTAATGACAGGAATTCTTGTTCTCCTCAGCTATGTCAGTCCTGTAACYGAGACTTTCATGTGTCTTCTGTGTAAGTGAAGAACCTATAAAAGAAAGATCTGTGAAGTAGGTCCTGGTTCTTGCAGGCTGCTTTCCCCTGGGTGGTTCGGTAGCATTAATCACTATGAAAACAGCTGACATCGAATTATAGAAGAGGTCAGAGGTGACTTTAAAAAAAGGCATTAACAGTTCCTGGCTGTCATGTAATTGCCGTGTATCTCAAGAGTTGAGCTCTATAATTGGCTTGAAGAGTGACAGAACAAGCCACTGAACAACTGGCTTCTGACGGCCACCGAATCCTGCTTTACCTGCCGGCATGCTGACAGTGCMCAAATCCCCCTCCGGAAAATCCGGGAAGCGAAGGGGCGTTGAGTGTTATGGTTTATTTGTGAGCAAAGCCTGGTGCCATGTACCTTGTATTTCTCCTTGTTTGCTGTTTATCTGTAGGTTAATGTAAATGTGTCTTTCCAGTATTTGGTGACTTCTTGTACTGCATGGGCATATAGTTTAGTCATAGTTTGCAGGTTAAGATTGTGCTTGGGAGCTCAGCTTTGGGTAAGGATTTGAGCTGAGGATAGGAGAGCTTTCTGATCTGCCAAGATGAATCTGAGCCTCATGCAGCCATAGAGGAGGAACAGTTCCTGCCTGCTCCCTCATGACGGCAAGAATAAGGTCACACTAACTTCCAAGAGAAGCTGCTTTGGACAGACTATTGCAATACTTCTATTTTGAAATGCTTTCCTTACTACGAGATATTGCATAGAATAAAAAGGTTTATCAGACCAATGGACAAGCTGCACATCAATCCATGTCACAGACTCACCACACTCCTCTTACAAGCTCCCTGCAAGTCCTAGACAGGMTCCCTGCCAGGCTAGTTGGATCTCTCTTAGAGAACTGCCACCGGCTCCCACACATCTATGCCCGTGTGTGCACACATCTGCCCACAGCTAGTGCCTATAGAGAAGCAAAGCAATGGCAAAGGGTAGATCTGGAGCATTCTAGTTAATATCACATAACCTACTTTCCTTCTGCGATAAGGTGCTGAATTTTGATGCGCCAAAATTGGCTCAGAGACACACAAAATTATAAACCGTAACATGTTTTGAACTCCTTTGTTTTCCTCTCCACTGTTTTTAAGTCTGTACAAAAAAGAGGATTTTCCTCTTTTCCTAGATTTTTTCTGGAAGTCAGGTAAATGTGAATATCTCAGATGTCATTTTTTAAAAGCATTTGTCATGGACAGCTGGATACAAATAAATGCTGAAGAATATATACATATATAGGTGTATATATATRTATTTGTTGTCATGAACCTAGTCATGAAGCCAATACCATGATTTGGAAGCATGTGCTGACATTATGTTTCAAGTTGTTTGTGCAAGGGCACCCTTTCTAAATTGCCCTCTTYAAAAAAAAACAGTATTGGCCTCAAGTGTCATGCCTTGAGTCTCAGAGGCTTACATGCACATACATGAATATCTTTACTGGGATAGGAAGATAGGTGCAACTTCCAGGTTTCTAACATGCTCAGAAAGAGTGAAATAAGCTGCTACTCTACAGAAAAGAATCATTTGATACAAAGGCCTTTAATGAAAGGCATGACATCCTAGGAAASAGAGAAATTCAATTTTTGTCACTTGGCTTGAGGTGAATCCTTGGCCCACTTGAGGAAGGTGAGCGAAATTCTTTACATGTTACCATTAACAGCTTCTTTATCAATGCATCTTATGAAATGAAATGAGCACTACAGCAGCTGGGAATGAAGATTCTTGACCCCCACATGCTCACCAGTTRTAGAATACTGAGCTGTAGTTTCAGGGGTTCATTCAAATCCACTGTGAGAGGCAGGCCAAAAGAGAAGTTACATTTGAGATACCCTACTGTGCTCCCAAAGATAACAACCACTGAACAGTGAACTAMATAAAGACAAATTACTTTCTTTTTTTCCACTGAGTTCTTTGGAGAGGTACTTGAAATAGACTTAAAGAGTCTAATTCTTTTACATTGTGCCTTACGATGTAGAAGATGTCACTAGAGATTTTTGTAATTTTAAAAATTAGTCTTACTATTCAAGTAGACCTAACAGGATCATGCCTAGAATAAAGATCAGAATATACTGATTGATTAGTGCTGTAGCTACTGTATTTACTATATATTTGTTATGTCCATAGGTGTTTATAGAGAACAGCACCCTAGAGAAAACAGCATTAACATATCCAAYCAGCTTCACAGCTTTATGTTGTGATATATGTCTTGTGCAAGTGTGTGTTTTGGGAGGATACAAGTTGCCTCTGTTGTTAGTGTTGTTATTAAAATTGTTTCCCTGCCTACTTCTGTTGCAGTACCTCTTCCCCAAGGTATGCTGGAAGTTCAACCACAGTGAACTACAGTCTTGACTGCACCAYTCACTTGTCCTCCCAGCAGCTGGGGACTGGCACTCTCCCAGCCAGAGGAGTATCAGCTGTGACTGTGCTGCCCATGCTGTGGCGTGTGGAAGGATGRAAACCTGCCTGTGCATCTCCCATCTCCTGCACCTAAGCATCTCCTTCTGCATGCTAACCTCTACTGAAAAGTGTGATGACAGCAAGAGTTTCCWTAACAGGTATGATCTTCAGGGGTAGCATGCCCCAGTTACCCTCAGATTGTCCAGTTTGTGCTTGTAATGCAGGTTTTTCAGTTAATTGTTTTCCATAGCAGAGGATGAATGTTAACACAAGATAACCTTTTTTAAAAAAGCTGTAAAATGTACTGTGGTAGAGGCTTGTGTATTACATATACTTCTTTTTGCTGTGCCGTAATTATTGTACTAATATGGATGAGGGAAAAACCTGGCCMGGGATAGCTGAACAGACAAGCGTCCCAAAGGCAGGACCAGCATCCCAGTGCTGGTGGCCTGGGTGGACAGGGTTCCACAGCTCAGTTATGAGAACCCTAGGCTCTCCCATAAGCTAGCTACATCTTTTTATTAAACCAAAGCTAAGAAAAAAGCTCTAGGATTTGAGCTTGACATAGTTATTACAAAGTAGTGCATTTGAAAAAGTATGAAAATAGAGTTGAAGGAAAGCTAACATCACCGTGGCTGCACTTAAGTGTGTGTGTTGTGAGAACCTAACTCTGAAATAGGGAATTTCATCAAGGGCCGCTGAGCAAGCAGCCATGGRAGCTGTGAGAGTGAGATGTAATGATGGAGCTTTCCAAGCTCCAGGGCAAAACTGGAGAAGCTGCAGCAATATTGGAGGAACATCAATTATTTTGCATAAGTTATAATCAGTATGTATGTAATTAGCAAAAGAAGTCTGCCAGCAGAGCTATTTAAGCATAGGATACTAAGACGGATGAGCACTGATGGGAGTTACAGAGGTCCATATGCAAACTGTGCTTTACTGGTGCAGCTGGTTCGGCTTCGGGGCTGAGAACACTTCGGATCCTGTTGCAAGGGGCATCAGTGGGTTGCTCTTCTCCTCTCCCATAGTGTTGCCAGTATATTCTTGCCCTACCAGGCATTCCTGCCCTGTAAAATGTTCATAATAACCGAGGAGAAAGCACTGAAGCAGCTTTCGCATGCTGAGCAAATGGAAAGTGAGCAGTAAAACATGTTTCCTCTGGGATCTCTAGACAGCAGAGAAGCAGATGGATAGTACTGACGCAGAGACTTTGGAAAAAATTGTTTTGAACTTGAACTCTTTGCTGCTGGCATCACTTCATGTAAATCTTTGTTTGACACTTGTTTACTTAAGGTAAGTTGTTAGACATGACACATTGTGAACCTGAGAGAGCAACAACAGTGAAGGAAGAGCTGCAAGGCAAATAGTTTAGGACAACTTTCATATTCTGATACGAACCAAACTCAGTTTTCTTCTGTGTTGCTTTTTGATTTTTATTATTCAACAGGCTATGGACCATGATCTGCTCTTCACTGTACTTGCAGAAAATTAAACAAAACAAAACCAAACCCAGTAGAAACAAAACCATAAGTTTGGAGTACCTGAACTGAGGTCARATGAGTTACTCTGGGTTTTGTGTGCTGTGATTAAATGACTCCCCTTGTCCTACAGTTTAAGTAACTTTCTACCTTGTTTCTTTTACAGGCAACACATCCCTTCACAGACAAGATTTTGTTTTGATTTGAGTGAAAGAAATGCCATTTGTGGTATAATTGTGTGGACATGCATGTGTTGTGTGTGCCTACAAGCACACACAGCTGCATTCAAAATGCCAAAATGCCATTGCTAGACTGCARATAAAGCATTCCCAAACTTGCACATTTCGGATTATCCTTCAGCCCCTTGCTACAGGTCTGGTGCGGCCATTATATCCCTGATTTTGTTCCTAATTGCCAGTACTACAGCCCTTGCTAAACACACCAGATCCATTAGCTGTCGTAGGGAGCTGGGCTCATGTTGCTTGGGCCCTGAGCCAGGGGAGAGAGACAGCAGCCCCACAGTTGCCTTTGGCAATGCTCCATGCAAGAAGATCTCCCAAATTAACAGGGCTCTTGTGCCCCTAGCTGAGCGCTGGCYGTGCGGTGCTGCCAGGGCTCTGCCTCAGGAGAGCCCTGTGCTCCCTGCTTTGAAAGGCTCAGGAGCTTTCAGGCATAAGGGATGAAATCTCACTTTTTCCAGTGAGATTTGTTGACGGAAAAGGAATAGTAATTTTTAGGGATCCTGGGTTTCCTTCTGACTGGAAAAGMTATTTATCTATACTTCAAGTCAATATATTGTTAAATATTACCTTGTGGTATGGGCACAAGCTGGCCTTAGATTTGCCACCCAACTGAAATGGAGTTTAGACCCTGGGCTTTGCCAGCCCAGGCTGGTTCTGCTGCCCCTCAAGGGAAAAGGGGCAGGTGCAGGGGCAGCCCAAGCCCAAGCCCTGGGTATCGGGCACCTCCACCGAGCAAGGCCTGGAGCAAGGAGTGAGGAGCGAGGAGTGAGGAGTGAGGAGCGAGGCGGGGCCGGGCCCGCACCAGCAGGGCCGCAGCGAGGCAGCGTCATGGCTRCCGCGCGGCGCAGGCTGCAGCTGCGGCAGGGCCACAGGTTCCTTCAGACCTCTGGAGGTTTCAAAGCACATACACTTTTATTGGTTAAACCAGTACTTTGCAGTGTTATTATTACTTTCCTAGTCCGATAGCACCAAGACCTCAGATTTTAATGAGATTTATTGCAGACTACCACTGATGAAGTATTAAGATGTCCATTGGTGAGACCTCATAAGACGTCTCAGGATATTCAGTGGACAATTTGCCTCTGAAACACCTGCTTGTGCAGTAGATCAAATCTTACATGGGCCAGTGGGGGCTGAGATTTTATTACACTTTCCTTTCCATGTAAATCTAGAGTTCATTACATCATCCAAAATTCAGAAGATTTTTATTACCTTTAAAAACATTTCTGAACGTAGCATAAGATATTCACAAGTTTCACTGTGCAATTTCATCTGTGGGATGGCAAATTCCTAATGATCTTCTCATAGATTAAGTAGTGCCAGGTTTATAGTCATTTTTCATTACTTGCCAACTGCAGARCAAACTGAATGAAAAAGAATGGAAGAAAGGTCTGTAAGAACTCAATTTGGGAGTGTCTCACCTCCAGGTATGCCAGTGTCCTTGGGGTCAGACTGTTGCTGTCCACAGCTTCATAATACTATATTGTGTGTGCATTTTATTTTGTTACCTGGTTTGGAAGAGGGACTTTAACGTCAAATGATATATGCTACATGATGAACTGCATCAGAGCTGATCTCAAAAGAAGCTATTTTCTTAAAGGATTTAGGGAGACCTAAGGTATGAGGTCACACTATGGTGACGCTGCKTCATTTAAAAGGAAGCAGGATAGCTAGGAGTCATTCATTAGTAAATCCAATCTAAATAGGTTTACATCTAATCTGTATACCTGATACCAGACATCTGAAATGTCTTTTTTTAGTGAAATGGAACTTAGTAGGTGTTGGGAAGGCAGTAAGTTTAGGAGTAGCCAAATTTGAGTGTTGGCTAGTCTTAAAAACCTGGATGTAAGATGCTTGTTACACAGCAAACTGCAGGAAGACTCAAATAGTCTTTCAAGCCAATTGACATTTAACTAGGTGAGAAAAAAGAAAACCCACAGAATATCTAGGAAGCAACAATTCCAATGTCTGTTGTCCTCCATTTGGGAAAAACCTCTGAATGAACATTGGTCTTCAGAGCCATATGAAAACCTGCTATCAGAGCTACCGTGCAGATGGATTTGTTTGCTGCTATTATTGTGAATGATACACCACTGCTACTGCTGTGGACACAGCATAAGAAGAAAGCCGAGTGAAAAGAAATTAAAATGACCCATTCAATATTTCTAGTCAATATACTGTTAAATATTTAACAACTTGATTGGGTGTCATAAAAGGAGACAACATTCAAACAACAAGCAACAATGTTCAGACAACAGACTCATAATGATAGTTTTGAGATGGTCTTTAGTATCCTACAGTTTAAACTATAACAACTTAAAATTGTTAAAAATGTAAATGGGCTATTTCTAAAATTGAAATGTGTTCATATTATGAAAGGAAGAAATTCAAACCAAGCTGATAATGGTTATTACCTCTATCTCATTCCATTATTAAATCCTATAAATAGTGATATTGTCACTTACTTCAGTGCTTGTGCTACTGTACGTACGTTGCAAATCTTCTAAATGCCTAACAAGGTAGAGTAAATGCGCTTTCACTTAGCACCAGGTCGAAACCAGCACAAAACCTTATAGTGGAAAATTCTTACAATTCARAGAGTTCTTTATTAAATAAGACAATAAGCTACATTCAGGTATGTTATACAGTTGCAGCAGAAAGTATTGGGGTATTCGCACTTACTCCATCCATAAATTTTGATCAATGAGCTCAAGACTTGTTAATCAGTCTCCTTTAATCCAGTGACTTTCTCAGCCTGCTGATGTAAATATTGTTGCGAAAATAACAGATTGACACAAAACCTGAGTTTTCTCAATGAGATTAAACATTTATTGGTTACTTCAATGTACAGCACTCACTAAAGAGGGGTGAAGTGCTGAGACTTTTCAACATCCACTTGATTTTGGGGCAGCTAGAAAGTCTGTAAAATAAATTTATGTTCACAATCTTTTGCAAAAACAAGCATATTTATTCCTCTCTCTCTCCCCAAAATGTGATTCATATTCCTTAAATTTAATTTGTTTTCTTGCCAAGGAAAAATCTTGTTTTTAAAGCATTAGCAATAAAAAATTCTCATCAGGCACATTATCTTTTGAACTATTTTCTCAGAAATATATTAAGAATATGAAAGAAAACAGCTTTTTGTTTGTAATAGCTGTTTAAAATGATTCTCTAGACCAAAATAAGCAGATGACACTTCTTTCAGAATATATCAGCACATATCATGATAAGCCTGATTTCCAAATTTTGTCCACACAAATATTGCTTGCATACCTGAAAAACATTTTAAAAACTGAAGTTGTAAAACTCAATTCAGAGCCCTATTGCACATGACAAGTCCGTGGACCTAGCATTTTATGTTGTTTAAACACAGCATTATGTTATATTCCCGTTCCTCAGGTTTGGAATGTTAATGTCCCACTCTCTCCTCAATCACATTATAAGTTTTAGGCAAAGTGAGCCACACTCCAAAAGGAGCGCTGTCAGATGGAGGTCACAGCTTTTTATAAAAGGCCTTTCAAAGACTTTGATCCCTTGGAAGTATCAACTAATGCTTTACTTTGGGGATCAAATGAGTTCAGAAGCATTATCTTTTAAACTTTTTTTGTGAGATAGAGGTATTTCATAGGTAATCTGATGCGCCACATGTCCACAGATGAGGAAACCAGCAGATGAAAAAAGATGTTCTGTTACTGCAAGATCAARAATTGCTCATGAATAATTAGACATAAAAGAGAGAGTTGTTAGAAAACCTAACGTATTTTTTTCAGATTCCTGAGTAAAGTTATTTCTAAGACTGTTATCTCTTAAAAAAAAAGTCCTYCAAGGATGAAAATCTTCTCTTAATCTGGCACCCATTGCAGGGTGTACTATGATTAGAGATGAACCTGGACCAGTGTGCTGAAACAGATACAGAAGCTGCATAAGTCTTAAACTACTACTTAAAATGTATGGGAGATGCTTTGTAGCTGCAGAGATTGGCTTTCCACTAGCTATTTGGGTGTGTGTGATAGATGATAATCTATCATAGCACCAGGACAATAGTAATAGATCTACTTAAGTAGAACATCATCATCACAGGAATCCTAAAGGTTAAAACTGTGAAGCCTTTTTTTCTATCTATTCTYTTTCTATCTATTTTTTTCTATCTATTTTCTATTGGTCATTACAGGTTAATAAAAATCATACAACAAGCAGTATTTTAAAAAATAAGGCTTTCTGTTACAAAGTACAACAAATGAAATAGGAGAATTTCTATGAAATAAGAAATTAAATATAGCTGAAGAAAAAATGATCAGTTCCTGACAACATATAAGTGGAAATCAGATGGTAGTAGTCACAACAACTGTCTTTGGGAGACTCCTTTCCAGCCTTGAGATGCCTTCCAGGGGTGATTCAGCCTATCTGAATTAGGCACTGAACTCTGAGTCACTTTGTAAATGAAGTTCATAACTGAAACTTCAGGATTTAGGTAGATTTTGTGAATCTTCTGCACCTGCACCTTAGACACCTTCAAATGGAGTTCAAAATCAAGTATCCCAAGTTCAAGACAGTGATTTCTTGAAATCATATTTTCCAAAATTATGTTTTACTAGTGTTTAAATTGCATTCATTCCTTACTGAAGCAGAACTTACACTGAGTACAGCTTGCAACAAACACTGTTTCCCGTGTAGTCTGAGTACTCTGATAGAAGACAGGAGTCATGTACATAGAACTATACAAGAAAAAGAAGATTAGAAATACTTAAAGTTATCAGATTATTGATTTAAAAGAAAGAAAGAGAAAAAGAAAAAGAATTAAGAATAAGAGTTTTAGTCATCCATAGCATATGTAATTAAACTCATTTGAGCATTAAGAATTTCTAAGTGTCCTTAAGCTAGGAAAGGTTGCGAGATGATCTAGAGTACAGAAGCACTCATGTTTTTCAGAACTTTAATCTAGAAATGTGTGAAGTGTTATAAATGAATTCAGAATGATTGGAGTGTGTCAATTTTTGTGGAAGATAATATTCCAAGTGTCACTTGTGAATCAAACTTAAAAAATATATGAAAAGGAGCACTTCAGTCACAGAAGAAAGAAGAACGAGAGTCATGAAATCATGCTCCCTGAAAAGGGGAAATTGCACACAGCGATGATCAGTCTTTCTGTATGAACAAGCAGAACATGTTAATCACTTGATAGTATCAGGTTTTCTCACAAGTGCCTTCTCCCCTTCACATCATGCTGGGAGCAATATAGAGTAGGATCTGCTCCACTTTTCCATAGGTGAACTTTGTGAGTGTATGCAGAGGCATTGCTATAAAAGTAACATACTGTTAATAAAGTTTAGAAAACCATCAAATGTCTAATAATGATTCCTTTATTTTAGTCTTGCTCAAGTACACATGTTGTCACCTTTACCTTAAAATTTACATTAAGACTACTTGCTGTGCTTGGCTGTTCTTCGTAGGCTAATCCCCTCTCCCTTCTATTTCAGGTGGAGTTTGCATTGTTACACTAGGCTCAGTAGAGCTGCCAAACCCCATTGGTTTGCAAGAGGATGAACAAGCCCTGCACAAGAGTGAGAAACTTTTACAGATCAACAGGTGAATAGCTGAATGTGGAAACCACCGTAGCAGCCCTGTTTGCTAATCAGGACATAATGGCATTCATCTCCAAGCTATTTGAGAGTAAGATGAAGTAAAATGCTATATGCAGTAYAGCATATTTTATATATATACACATATATACACATATATATACACACATGTGTATATATGTGTATATATATAAAATATGTATATGTATATATATACAAAATCTTCAGTCTTGAGCCTCCARGTTTTAAGATTGTCTGGAGCAAAACTTCAGCTGGTGTAAATTCAAGTAACTCCACTGATATCTTTCCTCAGAATAACTCTGTGGCTCACACGAACAGAGCACTTAAACATTTTTTCTCCTATAAATATTCTCAAAAGTTAGAAGCTGCTCAGAATTCAGAGTTTTCATCACAAGGGACTAATGTCAGGAGCTGTCATATCATTTATGTCTAGTGAAATGTTAGCTCTCCAACCCAGACATATACTGAAGAGGTAGCTTTAGTTTAAAAATTTCTAAAACAGACAATATATTGACCATTGACCGGGCCTTATCATCTACTAGATCAAGAGAGTGTAGCTTCATTGTTTCAGTATTTCAGCAATGTCAATCCAAAGCAACAGATCAGTAGTTCTTCCCCATGGCCTGACCMGTTGATAAACGGGTACATTCTGTGTCCATCTTCTTAAAAATTTAATTGTTCAGGTAGAAAATCTATTTCCATTATAATATATTGCATTATAATAAACATATTTTCATTAATTCTAATCCTCAGTCTCTTTCTTCTCTTTTCTTTGGTGACATTTTTTTCTTGTCATGGGAAGGTCATGACATTTCAAGGTGTTCAATTCTTAAAGCCTGAGTCCTTGGAATAATGAGATTCAGCTGACCTGTCAGTAAAAATCTGGCATGAGCAGAAACAAATACAGCAAAGGAAAGCTCCAGAGCATCTTCTCATGGACTCTCCCAGTGGTGTGATGGCTGCCCATGTTCGGAATGGTGTTACATGATTCCRTGCAAAGGACAAAAGAAACATGATCTTATGTCACTGAGTGTAGTTATTATTTTAACCTCTGTTTTCAAACCTCCTGTTAGCTTACATGGTGATTCAAAGTCAGACAAACTTTGCTTTGTTTTAACCTTAAAAAATGTCATGTCAAAAGTCTTTGTAAGGATGTTTTCAGTTCCTTAGTGAGTGTAAATAGATTCCAGACTGCATATGTTAGTTTGAACTTTTCCAACTGAAATTTTTAGACCTTTTTATGTGTGATTGTTACKCAGGAAAACGCCACCGAGGTCTTTTATCTCAAAGGTAGATAGTTTTTAATGCTGGTATCTGTAGAATCTGTAACTGTAGCACAATAATCTAATAGATTTGGACCCAGTTCAAAAAGTTGTGKTTTTTTTGCCCCAATTTTTCTTACTCCAGAAAATCCATAGTTTCTTTTTCTGTTTGTTTAGCATGTTTTGCATTCACTTTTCATGTGAGAAGCACTGTGTCATGCTGCTCTGTAAAACTGTGCTCAGCCCACAGAAAGCTTGAAACTCATCTTTAAATCTCCCCATTGTGCCCATATATGCAGGAGCAGTGAAGAGGCTTCTGGAGGGAAAAGTAACCTACAATCTGTTTAACCACCATACAGTCTGCTTTGTGGTAATCTTTAAGAATTTCTTGTGAATTTTGGAAGAAGAGAAACAATTGAACTAAAAGGTCTTATAGCGTTATTTATACCCAGATTATCTTGCTTTCTTTTTAGCTGCTTTTATGCTTTAGACTGAGAAAATTTCTTTTGATAAGTTCCTATCAGTTCACATCCATCTAAAAAAAGATTGTGTTGGTAATTTCAAGCATGAAGCATTTGAACAGTTTTTTTTTTTGTTTGTTTTGCCTTGGAGCTCCCAGTTTCATATTTCAGTCTTTCTGATATGTTTCTTTCTTTCACCAATAAAGCTATTTTCTTACACAGATTATGTGGGCGCTTGCGGATCTCTTTAAGAAGACAGCAGTATGAAATCAGAAGTCGAAGAATTTAGATAGAAAAATCTTGTTTATGTACACTGCTTTGGTTTTTCCCCAAAGCATATGATACCATCACGCTCTTCCTGACAGCTAAAATGTTTTTTTGTCTTATATTTCCAAGTTTACTTAAAAAAAAAAAAAAACCACAAAAACCATGCCTTTCTGCTGGCTGTCATTTTTGCATTTTGTAACCTGTTTTGATGCATTTTCTGCTTTTATTCTGCTTCATTTCGTAGCTTTGTCAGGTTTGCTTAGTTTAGTTCTTCAGTGCCCGGTCCACAATGGCACTGAACTTTAAAATGCGGAATTTCTCTCACTTCAATGAGTAAACTCTAAGATGCACAGATGCACAGAATTCCTGAAAATGGCATATATCATAAAAGCATTTTTTTAGCATCTGTTAGACTTCACTTTTTGACTTCTAGGGTGATAGGACAGTGCTGTTATAACCTCCAGTGCAGTCTTCTGTTTGGCAAAGTTCCTGCTGGAAGCTGGACAGCTTGATTAGGCCACGATGAGCCTCTCCCACTGCTTCTGTCCATCCTGTGGYTGCTTTGCAGGAAACCAAGCAGCACTACTTTTCTCCCATTTAGTTATATAGATGAGAAGATGACTTAGGAAGCACAGCTTGGGCCCAACATCTGCTGTGCTGCTGAAGCCCAGCCTGCCGGATCTGGGCGGTGACCTGTCTGAGAAGTAAAGCTGGAGGCAGACTTGAACTTGYTAAACTGGGCTCTTCGTTTAGAGCTGACTGAAGAAGCTGGAGCTTCATGCATTGTAGCACGCTCACTTGGGTGAGTGTGTGCTGTCTCCTGGCAATTCTTCTGCTGTGACTTACGTGCATAGCAGCCAGAAGGTGTGAAAGTAAACTCCTGGATGGGGTGTTACTGGCATTGCCCCTCTTTCATGGTGATTCCTCCGGGAAGTTTTCTGTGAGGAATTTGTGCACTCTCATAATATTTAAAGTGATGTAACGGAAACAATGAAATAATTATTATATAGATATATAATTATCTACTGTCTGGAGAGATTATATTAAACTGGAGTACGCTTCTGTTGTCCTTACTAAATTCCAAAGAAAGAGGTAGAAGATATGAGACCCTAACATCTCTGTTGAACTGTGTCTTTCTGTGTGTGTGTGTGTGTCTGTTACTTGCACATGCACATAGGTGTATTATGTTCACATAAATGAAATTAGGAGGCCATTTTTTGAACTTTTACAGTGTTGTTCATAAAAAAGATATCTAGAGGTCTGAAAAGAAACTTTCTTTCCAAATAATTTTTTATCCACCTTTTGTTATTTTTGCTTAATTTTAACAAAGACCGAAGTCAACAATACCTGCTTTTTCTGATTTTCTTAGCACTTATATTAAAATATATTTGCTTTTGTACCAGAGTAAGCAGTTTTGCTGCAACTTTAAGATCAGAAAGTTTTAGCTGTTATACGAAATCAAGCCAACAGTGTCTGGTAGATTTGTGTTCCTTTACATTGCTTATTTAAAAATAATACATTAGTAAACCAGTTTCTTCAAAGGAGAGTTAGTTATATAATTGCATGTTTCTGTAAAACTATAGCTCTGTGGTGCTAACAAACTAAATTGTAAGATCTTCAAGGCAGGAATTCATTTAAAATTCATATGAAACCAGATACCTTCAAGTTTGTGTTATTTTTTATAGAGTTCATTGGTATCCTCCTATGGTTAGATTAAAAAATAGTTATTGTACCCACTTTGGGGCTATCACTTGAGATGTGGAGTGGTGCAGTAGTGCAGACAGTAGAGAGATGGGAGAACTGGGAGAACTGGCATTTGGAATAGCAGTTGGAATAGTCTGTCTTATTCAGCATTTATAAATGCTTCTYCACTCTCAGTAGCTTTTTTCATAAGGAAAGAAAGTCTCTTTTTTTGTCCAAGAGGAACCCATGTGACCCAGYGCATGATACCAGCAGACAGTTTTTTAATGAGAGGGAAACAGCCTGCAGATCCTGAAGCTTTTGTTTGCACGATGTCTTCTGAGGAGTCTGTTTTACTACTCCTGTGTAAGTAGTGACATATATAGCTGCATGTGTATTCAGATGATGCCAAAATATCAGCTAATTAAAAGAGAAAGTGTCGTTTTTGTCTCCTAAAATGTAAGAACTTCCATAAGGAGTTAATCTAGCAGCTACTAGTTCAGCCAGTTACAGATGTTGCACCCTGGAGCAGATACTAAAAAGATGCAGCTTCTCAGTTGTCCAAGTTAGGGGTTTTTTTTGTTTGTTTGTTTGTCTGTTTTTAACAAAACAAGAATGGATCATTTTAAAGTTGTTTATTACTATATTTTTTTTTTACAATTTGTACCATTTACATTATATAACCTAAAGAAATTTAGAAAATTAATGGTGTGGTACAGAAATGAAACCAGTAACCAAGGATGAGGAAACTACTATGCTGTATGTGGTACATATATAGTAAAAGGATGCTCCTAACCTAAGAATCTYGCAGGTTTCTTTCTCATGGTGACACATTATTTTCTTATGCATATGAGTCTCGTTTTGTTTATTTCCAAAGTACCAAGGAAATGTTTACATGCTGCATCTGTGCAGGGAAATTGTACGTAATAGGCACTAGCTATAGCTCCCTAGAGAGCTGAGGAAAGCCCTATGGTAATTCTGAGAGTAATATTCTTAGCTGAGCTTAAAAATAAAGGGAAACACTGAACTGAGAAGTGTCAGAGGTTAGGAAATATGTCAAATTTAGCCTAAGCTCTTATTTTCTCTGGAGTCAGTGGTAGCAAATTTGCCAAAAGTACAGCTGAGTTCTATAAGCAAAATTTTCAGGAAGCTTCCTTCCTCCAAGYTGCATTCATATTTATATTGTGGATAAACCATCCCTAGGTAGCATTAGTCTGTTTAAAAAGAAATGATGCTATTACAAAATCATCAGCTCAACTCACAGCCTTGTGGAAGGTAGGATGAAACTTTCTAAGTGTTAATATCATCCAGCTTCACTTTTCTTTCTTTTCTGCTTTGGGCCTTTTTATTTATAAAACTTACAATTTCTGAAAGCAATGTTGATTTTTTAATTTTGATTTTTTAATTTTATTATGTGTCATTATGTGACAGGTTGCTCAAAACCCTCTTTTCTTAGGTAGGTCTAATCACGCTGCTTTTTAAACAATCACGGCTGTTAATTTGTTTGGAGCTTTATTAGAGAAAAACAGGTCAGAAGTACCTTGGAGATTACCCCCTTTTCAAGCAGCTTACGTTACTCTCTGTGATCATGATTATTTGATGTATTGCTTTTCTTTGAAAAGAAATTACAATTTTGTGCTATGCTCAGGACTTCATAAATATACAAAATGTTCTGTTTCAATTTCCACGTAATGAATGGGAAATGTTGGTGGAAGAATTAGTTAAAAATCACCTCACCTTTTTTACATTGTTCCTATATATGTGTTTATAGGCTGGCACTGTATCAGTCTGTAAGTCTGGCATTACCAAGCTGAAGAGTCCTAGCCTTGTCAAACTTGCTTCGTACTGAACTTACTACAGTTCTCAGCATTTTTAGCTGTGGGTGATTAGCACTCCAGTATTCCACTTTGGGTTGTACCAGGGGTTGTAGAAGTACTAAGCATGCTAGTACCGGTACTAGAATTTCTTTCCTAGTGAGTTATAACATCCAGTTTGTTTTTGTTGTTGTTGTTTTAACTTCTCTGGGCAATGAGCCTGTACCCTTGTAGAACCRTCATGGTGATTCCAGTATCTCTTTCCTCCTTGACAGTAGCTATTTTACTGCCTATTGATGTATAGGTACAACATGGGCTATTTTTCTCCACAACCATTATTTTTCACTTGATCTTTCCCCCCAAGACTGTAAACAATGTTCCTTTCTACCTTAATTAATTCCTCCTGAATTAAGAATGAGGAAACAGTCAGTTTTTGCCCATGCGGTCTAGCTGTGAATAAAAGGCTTCAAGAGATTCTCTATGCCCAGTAGAGCCAAATTTAGTTCTAGTTTCACTAGGCATCCACTAATTTGGAAAGAGCTGTGCTAGTACAGCTCTTGCTGAATTTAGTCACTGTTGCGAGGAATTATTGTGAATAAAATAAGAAAAGAATATCCTGAAAAATATATAGGGCCTATCACAACTTAAGTAGCTTGGGTTTTATTTGTTGTTTCCTATTTATAGGGAAATATATCTGCATTATTTGTAGTGTAGTAGTATATGAAGAGAATACCTTGAAGAAGTGCAGTGTCTGAGTAGGGATTAATGTTCAGTGTTTGAGACTTGCCTCCACTAATTTAGTGTTCTAAACTATAAACAGGTAAGAATAATATCCATATTTGCAATTTGTTCATTGCATAGAAGGGCAGTAAGTGTTTATGTTCCCACTTGAAGTTGAGAGACACTGGTGTGCTTGCTCCCAGTGATCTAGATCAAGCATTCTGCACTAATAAAGCTCAAAATATTTTGACGAAGGAAATGCAGCACGGATAAAAACTCTTAGTGCTTAAGTTGAGACGTAGGTGGAATGATTTCTCATCATTTTTCTTAAGTCAAAGTCACAGGAAAAAAAAGGTATGGCTAGACCTTTTCACAGGCTGTGTGTGTGTGTGCACAGAAAGGCGGTGGAGTCGGTGACCTGCTACCTGACCTGGACTCTTCTGAAGATGGAAATGATGCTGGTTTCACATACTCAGCTGTTTGATTTCCTTTCCACTAGCCATAATTAACATTATTCAAGCAACATTAGGAAGAACATAAATATTTCAGAGTAGCTAATTACAGTATCCAAAACATCCTCCAAGCTGTTCTTTTAATGAGGATGTGCTTTGTTCCTGCAGTAGTGTAACATTAATTTCATCGAGCAATTAAATGAAACAAAAACAGATACAATACAGAAAAAGGTATTTGCWCCTGCTTACAAAGATGCTCTATTACTTGCTTTTCTGTGAATTGTGTAAACTCAATAGTCATAAGCTATCAAAACATATAAACAGCAGTCCAAGTTTGGAGAACTTTATCAAAATTCACATATTTCATTAGGAATTTTCTGTGAGTATAAACTTGAGTTTGGGTTTAATGCAAATGTGCATTTTATTAATAGTTACATTYTTCTAGGATATGCTTAGGAGAATTACACATTTTATTTTATGCTGTGTTGGAAGTACTGGAAAACTCCAGTCCTCTAGGAGTCAGATAATGTAACTCAGGGCACAAATAGATTTGCATGTTTAATGATAACTGCTTTTGCTCATTAACAGGAATCAAATGAAAACAAAATTTGAGTTTCAGATGAAAGACTAGGGAACAACACAAGTGAGAGCATAGGGAGCAGTGGGTTTTTGTTTGTTTGTTTGGTTTGGKTTTTTTTTTTTCTGGTAAATGAAGGACCAGAAATTTTCTAACTGGAAATTTTTGGCACCATCATCCTCAAAACTCCCTTTAGTATGTTTTATGCAAGTGGGTTCAGCAAAAATTTTCAGAATGCAATGTTAAAGAAAATATTTTACAAATTTTCACTTTTTTTTGTTTGGGGGGAGTTTTTTCAACAACAAAAAATTTATTTCATGAAGTATCATTTTTCTATTCTTAAAATACTCTGTGTACCACTCAGGTGAGGAAGGTTTACAGGTATTTAGCTCAGAACTTTACCAATTATTGTAATATATTTGATTTCACTATACAGTAAATATTTAACAAAAAGCTGCAAGTTAATAAATATATAACAAATTAAATGCTTCTTTAGGCCAGCGCTCAGGACAGAGACTCATGCATTTGAATGATGAATGACGATCAGGGAGATATTCTTTGGGGCTGATGACTTCTAATTTAGGATAATGTCCTTTGAATAAATGTCTTCCGTTTTTATTAACAGAAACCAGAACCAAATGCAGTTCCTTGATTTGGATTGGCTTAAAGCAACGCTTTTAATTAGGTAGATATAAACATAGTAGTAGATACAAAATACAGGCTTGTTTCTGTGCTACTCTGAGAAGTTGCCAGTTGTCCGTTGACAAACGGATTAATTCCTTTCCCTGTGTTATTAATGGGAGAGTGGCTGCTGACTCTGGCAGGGAAGAGAGATGCTGCTGCTAGTGGGGAGCCCCGCTGCGCCTCGGGGTGCTGCTCCTCGCTGCTCCGAGCGGCCTCAGCTGCTGACACTGCTTTCGGATGTCCCATCCTGGAGCTGTCCTGGCTCGCTGTGATCGGGCAGGACACAGAAAATAACATCTAGGAGCAGCTGCGACCTGTGGAAAATGCCTCGCGGAGCGACTGTTCAGGATTTGAATCCGCAGGTGTCTCCGCGTTGCTGTGTGCTGTTCCACGGTGTGTCACTCCGTGCGCGCGTTACTTGTTTCTGCTCCGTAAGTCACTGAGAGTGCGTTATGAAGCGGGTCCTTACTGGGACAAGGTGTCCTTGGTTCCCTGGAGCTTGCAGCGGCCTCCCCACTGGGGATGGAGCGCGGCAGCGAGGCGAGCGCCAGGGCAGGCCTGGCTTCGGGCAGCAGCCCCGGCGCRCGGGGGCCCCTCAGCAAATGCCTTGTTTTAACTCCTGCCTCTTCTGCCCTCCAGGCTGGGAGGGAGCAGGGCCTGGGAAGTCACCGTCCTCACCCCTCCTCACTACTGTGCTCGAGCGAGCGCAGCAAGGGAGCAGCAGCACCCCGCGCGCTCCCTGTCAGGAGGCTGCTAGCACGGCTGGGCATGTTACACGTGTACTTTTAAAGCGGGATCTTTTCTCTCCAAGAGGGAGCTCAGCAGAAGGGCATCCCCTCGCCTTGCTGCCGAGCAGGGGCACTGCCACCCYGACTTCCATGGGCAGCTGCCGCCAGAGGTGGCAGCGGGGCTGAGTCACCAGCGCCCCGCGCAGCAGCCGCAGGGTCGGGCCCTGCCGTGGGCGCTGGCGAAGGAGGCAGGGGCGGGTGGCAGGCTGACGTGTCCTTYGTGAGTCAAGCGGCTGCTCATCCACGTGCCGGGGAGATTTAAAAAGTTTGGGAGGGCAGGGAGGCATGGCCAGAGTGAAGGCTGCCACGGAGGCTGAGCCGGAGGCACCGCGGGCATGGGGATCTTCTGCCACCAGCAGCCGCTGGCCACCGCTGCGCGACGCATCCCCAGGAGAGCCGGGGACAGCAGCGCGGCGCCGGCATTCCCGCTGCTCCTGCTGCTCGTCCTGCTGGCCTCCTGGCCGGCCGCCTGCCGAGGTGAGGGGAGCCCTGGGGCAGGGAGCCCCCCGGCTTTGGCTCTGCGGCGCAGGGCGCCCGGCAGAGCGAGTCTTGGTAAGGGGGTTGTTACGGGCAGGGTGTGYGGGGCGTCCCTGTGTGTTCCTGCACGGTTACTCTGCCCTGGGAAACTGCAGTCAGCAGTCTGAGCATCCTTGCGTTAGGGAGCTGGCTGGCACTTGGGSTTTGTTTAAGTGGGAAAGGATAGAAATGGAATGTTTGCTTTAGGAAGAGAGCTTGGTTTAGTGTGAAATGTGACATGCTGCACGTGTAAGTTACAGTGCCTGCCACAGGCAATGCTTGTGAAGGAAGCACAGATAATGAGCATTTTGACAAAATATACTTTGATTTCTAAGCACAGATAATGGGCATTTTGACAAAATATACTTTGATTTCTGTTATCTCACTTCATATATTTCAAAAACTTAGCATTTATGAAGAATCATGGCAGAATAATTCCATGTGCAGTGAGCATGTCTGTTTTTCTGTATTGCATGTGAGTTATTTTCATCAGGAATTTTTGKTTTGTTCTTTTTATCTTTTTTAAAATGTGAAGAAGCAAAGAAATCTAAATGCAACCTACCAAATAACCTATTAAAAGTTGTGAAAGAGGGGAGAGAAGGAAAAGGAGAGAAGGGGAGGGCAGTAGCCACACAGTGTTTTATCATCGTTCTTACAGAAAAGATTTGCAGGAGCCCACTGAGGGAGAACATAGGGAGAAGAGGAGGAGATTGAAGAAGTGAGCTCCAGGGTGAAAAATTACTGAAAATGTCTGTCTGTCATTCTGCTGACTTGGAGGAGCTTGAGGGTTTAACAGGTGGCAGACTTGACRGAGAAGAGAGCAGATGTGCAATGGACGGTGTATGGTCTGTGAGATGATTTTCTCTTCTATGTTCCTTTTATATAGAATAGGCTTTCCTCAGTTGCACTCTTTTTTTTTTTTTTCCTATGGCTTTTTTGTGTATTTTGCAGTGTCAGTTTATTGTTTCCCAGCGCTTGTCGGTGCGTGGGTAGGTGAATGAGGGAGGTCCGAGTCGCGGCAGGACACGGATAAGGATAAGGATAACCTTATCACCTCCTCCCTTCAAAGGTTTAYGCTGCTCCTCGACAAAAAAAAAAGAGCTGTAACACCTGGGGTTCCTTGGCTGCTGGTGTCTGCTTTACTGGCTGTTGGATTTCAGGCTATTGGATTTCTTCTGCTCACCCAGGAGGGTCCTGGCAATGAGGCAATGGCAGCAGCAGCGCTCAGGGACAGAGAAGCCAAGAGTTCGGAGGCAGAGTGTTTACCTGAAGTGTTGCCCAGCTCCACGCTTGGAATATATCCTTAAACCAGACACCAGACCTGGGGCAATGCTCCAATGGGAATATAGTAATTAAGAGTAGGAAACACAGTAAAAGAATTGTAACATTTTTAATTTGTTTGCAGTTTTTCCTTGAACTAAAACCAATTGCCAAAAAAAAAAGCTTTTTTTTTTTTTTTTTTCAGTAGGAAGCATTTGCCATGTGGAACTTCCAGAGATTTCAAAAATTTCCCTACATAAGATGAAATTGAGATCCTTTTCTAATTTTTTTTTTTTTTGGTGGCAAAAAGTGTGCATCCAAGATAATCATTCATCTTGAAACTGGGGTACCAGTATAGGGTTTTAAATACAGTTTTACATCTGAAAATGACTACTTTTGTTATTAGTGGCACTTGTAAAACAAATGGGATGATGGACATCCATATCTTGCTCACCTAGTCACTATGCTCTAAATCTGGCTCCATCCCTTGTCATTCTGAATCATTTGGCAACAGAAGTTACTGCGGGTGGTTGTAGGTGGTGTGGGGGGCTGTGAGGCCTCCAGTGAGCCGGGGTCTCCAAAAGCAAGGCCGGGCACAGGACTCTCCTCCAGGAATGGGCGTCCTGCTCCACATGCGGACAACGTGCAACGTGGGGACTCTCTCACAAATCACTCACGCTGAGCTCTGTTAGTTACAGAGATTCTGGTAGCACGTTGTCRCTATAAATGCAACAGATAAATACATGCTGGATAAAATACCAGCAGTGTGGAAAGCTGGATATACCGGGAGCTGATCTGGGAGGGACCCAGATGCAGTCAAGTCCAGGTCTGCATCCCAGCCGGGAAGATGGGCTGAAGAACTGCCCCCAGGCAAAATTGGCTACCAAGGGCACCTGGCAGAGCTACCTCAAAGTGGCTTTTAATGACTCCTGCTACTAGATCACATCCAACTGCCTCCTACAAATTATTGTTTTCCACATTCCAGCAAAAGGCAGGGCCTTATTTCCAGTTTTCCACTTTATGAAATAACACATTTAATCTTCTAAGATACCAAAAGTTTCCGTAGGACAAACACCGAATAGAAGAAGCAGAACCGGTCACAAAGCTTGAAGACTTGATAGCTGTAGATGGGGGAATGTGTTTTCCTGAGCAGATCTCGGGTCAAAGGGCTGCTGCACRCATTTTCTTTCATGCTTCTTATTGCCAAGAATGGACTAAAGCTCGGCTGACCCTTGGTGAAAAGGGAGTCAGATCTACCCTGCTTATTGCCAAGAGATGTGGGTGTCTGTATCTGCGGTCACCTTGTGAAAGAACTTGCTGCTGGGGTGACCAAGAGCAGAGCAGACCAAGGCAGAAACTACCAGACAGCTCTAACAATGTGTAGGTTGGAAGATGCCCTCAGAGCCTCGACCTCTCTGTGTTGTCAGCAACAGGAGTACTCCAGACTTGCAGGATGCGGTGTTGTACTCAGAATTATTGTCTAATTCACTGAAATAGGAAACTTATAAAAATTACCTTTCTGTATGGTATTGATAAGCTCTTTCTCGTGCTTCCAGGYGCACCGATGCCATCGCAAGCACTACAGGCAGATGAGGATATGCAGCTGTGGAAGGAGGTAAGAATGGCAGGCAGGGCAGCTCGGCCAAGGTGGGTAAAAGCCCTTTGCTGTGGGACTGACGGCTGGCAGTAATTCTTGCACCGTGTTGTGAGCAGGCCAGGGACACACAATTAACCCACCCTGGTGCTGCATATTGTACTGCTGGGTGGGATATTCCCCTTTCCTCCGTGCCAGTCCTTGCTCTCACACCTCGCTCTCCTGCACTGCTCACACATGGAGCTCAAGTGCTGCTGCTTCTCTATCCCTACGTTTCCTATTCACCTCCTGTTCTGATGTCAGCGTCAGTAAAGAAGCAAAAATGAAGCGTGTAGATTTTCTGAGCAGTTGTTCCAGAAGGACGGTGAGGCTGCGTGATGAGGTGGCATCCAGGAARAGCCAAAGTCTTGGCTCAGTGGAGAGCTTGAAGGCTGTTGTCATTTAACTGTCAATCATCAGGCAGTCACTGTCTCTGGAGACATTATATACCACCCAAGACCTTTATAGTCTGCACAGGATAATAGTAATTGTTTCAATTCATGCAGTCTCTCTCCTGCTTCTTCAGTTCGGCACACAGGTGATTTAATCATATCCCAGCATCTTACTTTACTATGTAAGAGGTAATGTCCCGTTTCAGTTAGCTCCTCTAATGTTTTAATACTGACAGTTATTGTAGTTTCCATTCCCCTCTTTCAAACTTACGTACTGCTCCGGTGTGCTTTAACATGGGTTCTTCTGTGCCCTTTTGGACCAGATGGAGCAGCAGGACTTAACACTGAGAGAGGGCTGGCCCAAAACACGCTGCTCTCCTGCTGCTGTCATCTTGAAGGACTCCCTTGATGTTTAATTCTGTGGCTTCTGATAACATTAGAAATCAACCTAGACTCATCTAGACTCTTTCATCATGGAAAGGATGGGGTTCAGGAACACAGAGTAAATTTCCTGCTCTTGGTGCCTTCCTGGTACACACTTCCTTTATTGACAACTCCCTTTACTTCATCGCAGAGCTACTGACTCCAGCACTGACACACTCACACACTGGCTCCTGCACGAGCCCTGACRATATTTATCTCCCAGGGAAAAATGATCCCTTGGGAAGTAATGTCCTATTAGCTAGAAGAGTTTATGAAAATGAATCCATAAATGCTGGATTAAAAGATGCTGGTTTATACATTTCTGCATTTATCCTTTCATTTGCTTTCGTAAAACAGGATTCACTGCAACAGTCATTGGAGGGCCAAGACAAAGCTCCTTTTCTCAGTGGATAAAGAAATATGCATAAAATACTAAATTCCATGTGAAATTATGTAACATATTCTTACCCTGACCCTTTAGTAGTGACAGTGAAGTCATGATCCCAGAGAGAAGCGAATGTAAGATCAAGTGAAAAGGACAGGGGGAGGATGTGCTACCAACAAAACCTACTTGAAAGGAGAACCTTTCCCACCATCCMTGCTAATGCTTTCTGTTCAGTTCTCCCTTGAGAAATGAATCATTTCTTGTCTTGAAGTACTCTGTTATGCATTATTTGTTCATTGCTTTTTTTTTTTCATTTAATGTTTTCTTCACTATAGAGTGCTGTTTAGGGCTCTTTATCTGTAATAAAATTAAAAGACCCATTGTATTCCCCACTCTTCATTTGAAAAAAAATACATTTTTGCAGCAATCTGTGTACAATATAATGATCAGTAAAGGTTTTTGGCATCTGAGCTAACAGTATCACATATTCAATAGAAAAAAGATGGTGTACTCTAATGTGGGTTCCTATTGATACGTTTCCTAAATTATATAATGAAAAGTTAAGCCTTTTTTCATTATTATAAACTTTGCAGCTCCGGCTGAAGTACTAGTGATTCTTTTCCTTTCAAAAGACTTAGAGCTTTCAGCTGTGGTAAAATAACTTCCAAGTGGCTTTTTGTTTGTTTGTTTGTTTGTTTGTTTTCTATTTCCTCTTACTTCCTGGATAATAACTGCACTGAAAATACTTTAGTGTGGGATCCTTTCAGCCTGGAAAAGAGACAGTGGAAAGAGGCTGTGATTATGGTCATGAACGGTAAAGAGAGGGCGGTAGGGATCAATTACTCATTACTTCTTCCAAGCCAAGTCTGCAGCAGCACTCACGAAGCTCGAAAGCCTGACCAGCACCTCGCCGCGGTGGTTTGTGCAGTGCCTAGCAAAGCCTTGCTGTGCACTGCCGTGATCTTCGCCAAGGTTCAGAGAGACCCTGGCCAAATTCACTGAAGTCCACAGAGCTTTATTGTAAAGGAACCACCACTCAGAGCTGGTGGGCTCCAGACTGCTGGTAGCTGGAGAGAAGGGTTGTTGAAACCTTGCAGGCTGGTGGGCTGGTGACTCCACAGATGGTCTGGCATGTGCCAGATGTGCCGGCACTCACCTTAATTGCTCCAGAGGTGTGTGAATCATTCACCTGCAGCGATACTGCAATCTAGGCAGCAGAGCAGCATTTGAGGGCACCACGTTAGTACTGACATTTTCTTTGCAGTTTATATAACCCAAAGATTCTATAGAAGAGAGCTATGCCCATAGCCCATGCCTTGGAGGCGTGCAGTCTTCCTCTAAATTATGAGTCTGTCTGAGAGGGTTATAAGTAGGAGGGACATGGATGGTATTTCAGAATAATGGATACAGGTAAGTATGTTGAGATTGTTGAGATTAAGCAAGTGTAAARTTGTTCATTCAGTTAAAGGTGGTTGTTTCTCCTGAATTTCAGGAATGCAGCTAGATGAATTCCCTATGGTGGATAAATTTGTTATGCCTTTGATTGCACTGAACTGTTTTAGAAAATGTATGTGTTTTTTATATTTATGTTAAATATGACTTCTTAAAGAACTACTATGTGAATTTTTACAGATAGATGATGCATGCTCCACCTACTTGTCCACAGATTATCAGCCTCAGGTGAGTCACCTTAGATATAGGTTAATTCACTTTTGACATTACTTACTAAATGCAGTAGGGTGGAAGTGTGATGTCCGAGTTCAATGGGGKTTTTTTTGTTTGTTTTTTTGCACAGGCTTCCAGTGCCCTGGAAGAGCTTTGCTTTCTGGTCATGGGATTTCTCCAGAAACCACAGGTAAAGCACATGAAAAGCTACCTCATGCATCTGAAACATACTCACTCAGCGTGCCAGTGTCTACAGTGATTTCAGAAGACACAATATCCAAACTGTTTGAAGTAATAGTATTATTTCTGGTGCCAAAATACTGTATGTCCTAATCTAACATGTGTTGAAGACAGCTGTGAAATTCTAGTGTTTGAAGAGTAAGATTTCTTAAGATTTCAAGTGTTAATATTGCTGTAGGTGAGAAATTATGCAGCTGTCTATGAAGAAACAAATTTACTTAGGATAATCTGCTGCTGCCAAGATTTTTTTTTTTTTTTTTGTCTTTTTTTGGCTAGAACTGGAGCTTGAGTTCATAGTGAAACATAAAAACACAGATTCTTGGTATGACAAAACAACAAAACATTACATATACCTCTTTTGATGATGGGAAGGATAGAATGGCACAATCTTGGCAACATAAGTATATGGAGAAGCATCCAATTAAACCCATCAATTCTTCCAGTAATCTATGGCCTCTACAGGGGCTGATAAGAACATTCACATAGATAAGCAAAGGTATCTAAAACACTTGAAAATGTTCCAAGCCACTATTAAAAAGATTATAATGTAATTAAAACTGTCTATTTTTGCTTTTTTTTATCATTTTAATCAAATAAAAGCYTCTCTACCAATATTTTTCCCACAGGGTTTAGATGAAAAAGACAACACCAAAAGGGTAAGATTTCTGTGTATGTTTTGTGGTAAATTAAAATTGTCAAGAAAATCATAACCTCCTTGCCCGGTCTTGTAGTAAAATCCCACTTTTAATTTTTTTGAACAGTTCTTATTTCATTATTCTAAGACTCATGACTCAGGCAACTCAGACATCATGGTAAGTTGCGTAGCACCTCGTTGTGAGTACATGTGTGCTTGTACTTAAACACAAGATAATGTTCCTTTCTGTAACAGTCTCTCCTACTGAATAGCAAGGTCAAACCCAGGAAATTTATGTACACAGCATAGAATATGTTTTCATAACATGGCGAAGGACCAGCAACACTGCATGAACACTTTATGCAAATATAAAACTACTGAATATTTAAGGATTCACAACTACATCTTAAGKAGTTTTAATCTGTGAGAACAAGAGCACTTGCTTGTTTCTGGCATTTTGTAAGCATAACATATGCAGTGAACAACTCTCTTATASCAGGTGAGAATCTGGCCTCACATATTAATTTTTATTGAATTGCAATAATTATTGTATTAATAATTCATTTTAATCATAAATGTCTGTTAGGCAAAATAGTAAAAAGTCTAATTAAGATTTCAGATTTTATTATAGATGAGAAGTACCATGCTTTTTATGTAGCCTAAAATTTTTGCTATAAAAGTACTCTCAAAAGTCAGTAAATAATGGGATCCACTCTTGCTTTTAAAGTGCAAACATGTTTTTTATGTGCATCAGGTATTTTGTATGTGTGTCCTATGACACTGAGGAGGTWAAACRTATTCATGTCTTCTGTTTCTTAACAATCATTCTGAAGTGTTACTGTCTGTTACTGCTTCGTTTGCTACCTTTGTTCAGAAATACGCTGTGTATCTGCTGCAAAGCCACACTAACTGCTTTCTAGGCTGCTGGTGAATACAGGTGATGCTGTAGTCAGGATTTTCAGAATAGTTTAGGAGCTTCTAGTGATAGTCAGGGCCTTAGTGGAAGGAGCTCCTGCTAAAGAGCTGCCTGCCTCCCTCTTCCCCCCATGCCGAAGCCTTTCAACCCTGCCCACCCCATAGGACACTGCTCTGCCACTTGGGCTTAGCTCTGCAGGTGGGCCTTTCCTAGCCCTGGGTCTGGGCTTGGCTGGGCTGTAGCAATGTGGGTGACAACCTCCTCCTCCTCCATTTTCCCTTCTCCACTGGCTGCAGGGCAGAGCTGACCTCTTATATCACTCCTGTAAGTGATATTGCATGGCAGACCGTTACAAAATTCACTTGAGAATGAGTCTYTCCTGTAAACTACTTTCTAGCAAAAGATCTCTCTTCTTTTTTTTTTCCCCTGGTGTTTTAAAATATTTTAAAGTAAAATTATTCACTACAAAGGCAATTGAAGTTGCTAATTTTCATAGCAGATAAGTTAGTAGAAGCTGTGTGGGGACATGCTTTCTGCAGCCTCACAGAGGCTGATGAGAGTTGCAGTTACCCGGGCAGTGAGCCTGTGAACCGTGCTGAATTTTCAGCGCATAAAGGTGAGGATGCACAGCTCTTCCCTCCATCCCTGTGCGCGTCCCATTCTCAGCGTAGATGTAGATGTTGGCACCTTTACGTTGTCAGTTCAGAGTGTTCAAGAAATGAGTTCCCTCAGTTAACACCTTCAGCCTGGGAAGAGACATTATGTGCATCGTGAGGTCAGGATTTCATTGTTGCTCATGTGTCTGTGTTCGTGTCCTCTCAGTCGTCTGTCCTGCATCCCTTGCTGCAACTCGTTCCCCAGCTTAATGAGAGAAGACTGAAGAGATACAAAGTGGACGTATGTAACCTTAAACTCTGCATGCTTGCAATTGCACTCCTTGTGGGTCGTTAGCTCTTCTGAAAATGTCCTTTTAGAACATTTCTGCTCGTTGCACTTTTATTTTCAAGATTTAATATTGCACTAATGCACCTTAATTAGAAGTATCTGAAGTATCTTTTATTATTATTATTATTATTATTATTACTATTACTATTACTATTTTTATTTTTATTTTTATTTTTATTTAGCTCATATTTAGCAGGTTAAAAAGGAAAACAAAAATACAATATGCTTGATGTGAAAGAGTCAAAAACAGAGAACAAAGTAGATCCAATAGCTGATTCATAAAATGAAAAACATGTTCAAATTTAGCTTTACCATTATAATGCAGTTGAGTTATTTTTTCTAGGGAGTGCTCTTTTTTCACATTTGGAATTCAAACCATAATCAATTAATTAGAAWTATATTGTTTATGACTTAGAATATTAAGAATTTCCAAGCAATTTAAAGACAATATTATGATTTAAGGTGCAGGTAAGAAAGTTCTCTTTGCTACAATTTGTGCAATTTATCTTTCTTGTTACATTTTCTACAATTTATCTTTCTTAATTATGAGCTGTAGAAAGGAATCCTTTGAGAATATAATGATATATATTCTTTCTCTCACACCTTTTAAAACTCCTTTAGCTACATTATTACCTGATTTAGCACCAATAAAAACAAAACATGAGAAAAGGAGTATATCTTCTCACTTCAGGTAGCGTATACTGACATTAACTTTTGATATAAAGGCATATATCTCAGAGTAGAATACACACACACACACACACACACA
>NW_020454427.1:2979129-2996461 GCF_003342845.1 Nothoprocta perdicaria | reverse complement strand
AGAGTAACATCTCTTATTTTGGAGTTTCCAGTATTGGATTAAAGAATGAGCACCCACTGGCTGTTTTTGCATAGGAAGAGCAATAGTAAATTTTAGGGTTTTTGTTTGTTTGTTTGTTTGTTTTTCTAATGAATGAGGGAGCTCATGATTTGGGTCTGTCTTAGGAAGGATATTTTGCAAGCTGGAGAATATGTTTTCAGACCCATACCTAGCACTCAGGGAGGAAACATTATTATTATTAAATTGTTTCTGGACTTTTTCTTACTTTTTGAAATGTTGACTGTTGTTTGGTATTTGATAGATACAGGCAGAGTTTAACAGATTTTTTATATTCTTGTTAAGAACCAATCCTGAAAGCCATGTTTCTGTGAAAATGCATATACCAGTAATAACTATTTTGTATGAAATACATTTTTTTTAAAAATATTTTCTTATTTTTGATCGTTCACTAGACAGACTTTTTTTCCCTTAATTGGAAAACTATTTCTCTGGGAATCCTTTTCTCATAATTTGTTCATTCCTTCCTACTTTGCTACTTGCAGGTATGTTCTGGAAAATACTTCAACAGCCAAACGCACTTTATCACTTATGTTCACTCCACAAAATTCATAATGTTTGTTACCAGTAGCTCTTCTCCTATGATGTTTTGGCTCCTATGATGTTTGCAACTTCTATCTCATATACTTTTCTCCCGTGAGATCTCAGGAAGTTATGTGAAGTTTGATTAAAGAAAAAAATCTATATCCACAGTTGATTCATCATCTTGTAGCAAGAAACAAAAAAGCAAGAACAAGTTGGGAGAGACCATTGTTCAAGAACACAACCTATTCTAAAAATACAAGGAGGGCCTTGTTAGAGCAAACAATGTCAAAGACGGATGAGAAAGCTCTCAGTGTTGGCTGAATCACCCAGCCGCTCCTGGGTAGGTTCCCAGCATCCCAAACTACTCAGGATGCCCGATACTGGCTCGGATCCCACTGGGGAACTACAGGGAGTCCCTGAGAGTAGTTTTACCCAGTGTTATGAAAGCAGAAGGACCAGGAAAAGTGAGGCTGCTGAATATAAAAGCTGGAAGAAAAGCAGGGGAACTGCAGTCACGAACTGGTCAGGAAGAGAGACTCAGGTTAGATGAGGAAACAAGAAGATGATGATCTCTTCACTAGCAAGGTCAGAGAGAACACATGGGCAAGGCCAAAGAAGGTGCAGTCGTCCTTCACCTGATGCTGCCCAGCATCTGAGGGCTTGATTTAGGTTGTAAATGACATATCGGGTTGTAGTTAGAGCGTGGGGCAGTGACCTCCTTTGGAAATTCTTTGCTGAACCTGTTAAGGGTTTCAGCTCTAGGCTGACCTTTAAAGAGAGAAATATTCTTGTTCAGCATTTCTCAGCCCTTAGGGGTCCTTCAGTGTTTCTCAGCCCATTTCTTGTGGACCTCTGCTAGAAAACAGTGTTTTCTAATCTCTCAGAAATTAACATTCARACAGACAGAGAGGGCTGGAAGTAATAAAAATAGTAAGTCAAATTCACAGCTTGCTTAGGCTAACTTTGTTATGAGCCACTGTGGTGATAGATGACTGTGTGGTTATTTCTCAATGCAGTTAAGTGTTTCTCCTTTGTTTTCAACAAAATTAGGTGAATTATTGATTAAGAAAATGAAAAGTTTAGAAGTACTGATACATGGCATGGTCTTTTTTTTCATAAATGAAAAAAAGCTACTGGAGCTAAATGCTGATAGATACTCCTGTAATTGCTGTTTGTGCTTTTAAATGAACATACATGCCAAGTAAGAAAAAGAATTGGAAGGAAAGTAAAAATGCCAGGGCATAAAATTATTATATATGAAACAAATTGGCTTTTAAGTCCGATAAATTCCCTTTGTAAGAATAATTTCACATTCTAAGTTTATTTCCACTGAGGTTGATGGTATAATTAATGCTAATAGAATTCAGTAATTAACACACAGTAACCTAAACAGCAAGAGCCTACTTACCATTTTCTAAAAAAAATCTGCCTCTTTGTAAAAGTTTTATTTTTAGCTAACAGTTTCTCCCCCAAGCTTAAAAGAGAAACTTTGGTGAATATTTTTCCTCCTCCTCCTCCTCCTAATAATAATAACAGGCTCTGCAGAGTATATCAGTTGGATCATGTAAGTGACTGCATATTTATATTTTAAGAAGTTCACAATGTTTATAACTGAAGTAATGCATAAAGTTTGATACATTACTTCTGTTTAAGAGCTGCTGAGTTATTTTATGAAATTAAATTCAAAAGCTTATTTTGTACATCAAAAAATCATAAAGGTCCATACTCTTTACAGAGTACAGATTCTTAGGAAAAGAAGAATAGTAACTATCTGACTTAAAGCCTAAGCATATACTAATATTAACATATGGCTAAGAAAAAATAATTTCAGGACTATTTTTTCAAAAGGAAATAAACACTCAAAATGCTGGAGTGATTTTGAATGAACCCCCAGCAGGCCGATTAAACTCTGTGGCTAAAGGCCACAGGTATTTCATTAAGCATTTTAACGGAGATTTCTTTTTTGTTAGATTTTTATTTTAGAAATGCATGTGTGATGATGTATTTCTATCATGGCAAACGATAGCTAATTTAAATAGCCATTTTTTTAAAGACCATTAGTCTTTCTCTTATTTATAGTCATGATTATTAACACATAGAAATAACAACACTTAGAATTTGAAGCAATCTGCAGTGTAATAAGCACTGATTCTTTAACTTGCAATTACTATGTTATGTTCCTGTGCTGAGTTAAATATCTCAGGCCATGCATAACTTTTAAGGTCATTATTTCTTTGGGAGAGTGACTTTGAGTGACTGCTCCTCTGTTGGACCTTCCAGCTTTTTGATATTTTAGAGATATTCTGAATTGAAGGCAGCATTTGGACCATTATGTAAAATAACCACTAACGGATTTAATGACTAGTAGTGATTTAATAATCACTAATGGTATTTGATTTCCATCTGTATGTATTTTAAGTGACTGGTTGCTTTGGAATACTCTATGATTGGGCAATCTGGCCTACAAAATGAAGAAGTGTATATATATATATTTCTGTATAGAAATCTAGATAAATATAGATTTGTGAATATACATGCACATATGCTACAGCACATATTAGTTATTTTTTAATTTCTCCAAACACTTTTAAGTTTAGAAGGAAAAGTGCCAGGATGACGACAAGCTTTAGCTTTAGTTCTTTTTTAATACTAACACCTGGCACAAAATCACATTGGGCAACTCTGTAGTCATCTCTGAGAGGTGCCTGGGCAGAAGTAGAGAATGACATATTAGCATGCTAGAAGTCTATCAGATAAATCAGAATTCCTGTTATTAATTGTACTCTTGATTCACTTTGTATTCTAGAAACATTTCCTTACCTTCCCACGGTTGCACATTTTATTTCTCTGTTTTTATTTTCCATCATACATTGCACAAAGAAAGAAAAATACTGAAACAGCTACCATAAGATACTCAGTTGGGAGTGTCATCTGAGAATACAGATAATGGCAATGTACAGAAACCCAGTGACAGATAAATTTTTAGTCTTTATAAATAAAAAAATAGAATATTGAATAAGTTGTAGATCTAGGTATTTCAAACCTAAGTAATGAAAAAAATAGAATATTGAATAAGTTGTAGATCTAGGTATTTCAAACCTAAGTAATGCTAGAAAGAGGTGGTCAATACAAATAAAAAATCATGCAGACATTTTGCACACAGCAAAGAGACTTGGTATAGTGGTATACCTGATGAATTAAAAATGCAGTCAAAATTAAGCTTGGCAAGCCTCAGTAATGATGCAATGTATAGTTTAAGCCTGACTTTCTTTGATAGGTCCATCGTAAGTGTTTGGAAATGATGGGTGGCATCCTATTTTTCGATTCTTGAAGCATTAGAATAGAGCATGAAGTGATTCCTACCCTAGATAACTCTGCTTATGACCATAACCTAAGACACAGCACTCAGTTTTTAACTGAGAGACACCGTCCTTGCTAAGGGAGCATACAATAAATCCATGTACATGCTGTGGTGTTCTGCTAAGCACAGACTCGAGTTATGTTGTTTCTGAGCTGGCCTATTTCTACTTGTCCGGGACAGTCATCTCACCAATAAGCTGATTTTAATACATACACTGACAAATCTGTGATTCAGTCTTATGCATTTGYCAATCATTAAGGTCTCACGAAAGTCAGCCACTTTATGTCCTGTATTTGTTAGAATTAAATGGTATTTCTATTTTATTCGTTGTTCTCTCTCTCCTCCTTCCCCCCRTATGGATGAACAGAGAGTTGTTTCTCAATGTGTGCAAAATGACCAGGAGAGAATATCATGGGTACCGGTCTATTCCTTGGGATTAAATGTGGGAGGGGTGATCATGAAATGCTTCTGGGAATAGTGTGGGATCTCATGGGCTGCAGCCCAGGCATTTCTGTTTTGGCAGGTCTGCATTCTTCTCCTCCTGGCATGTGCAAAGACCAATTCTGTTACGTCTTTAGGAACAGTCTTTTGTCTTTTTCTATGGGAACAGTCAGGTAGGGTCTGAGTAATGAAACCTGGAAAGGGGAAGGCTGCTCTTCATTCCTGGTATAAAATTCTAAAGCACCTTGCACTGAGCCAGAACTAGAGGTGGAATCTGGCCCTCATTCATGGGTTTGGGGCAGTTTCTACATGAAAATAGGAGCTTCGTTGCTACTGACATGGAGAAATACACATCTGGCAAGCCTGAAGGGGCAAGAGAGGCCAGCAGTACTGAACTTTGATAGTAGCTTTGATAGCCACATGAACAGCCTCTCTGTATGCATCCAGTTACAAGAGTAGGTCTGACCTGAAATACCTTCCTTTTCAGGAAGAACTGCAAGGACCTGCAGGGATTCAAAGTAGAGGCTACTTTTTCTTCAGGGTATGTTTTTTTCCTTTGCTTTGTACATATATGCATATTTATGCTTTGTACATATATGTACATGATACCATGCTATTTCTTAAWAAATCATTGGCTACTATGTGTATAATTCTCAGAAAAGCTCTAGAAAATACAACATTCTTCTAAAACATTGTTCAACAGTATGTTTATATATTACATAAATACAATGCCATGTTTGCTTACTGCACGAAGAAAGATATTGGATCTGACCTTCCATTTTCCTTGTAATTTGACCAGTAAGTTTGGAAAGTAAATATGGAGATCTTTGAAGATCTGGAGGTCTTCAAAACCCACCTGGATGCTACTCTGTGCCATATGCTCTAGGTGTCCCTGCTGGAGCAGGGGGGTTGGACTAGATGATCTCTAGAGGTCCCTTCCAACCTCAACCATTCTGTGAGGCTGTGATATAAAAATTCTCATGAGAATGAACTTACTCTGTCCATCTTTCACRCCATCTAGCCTTTTCATTCTGTTTGTGCAAAATGGATTAAGTTAAAAAATGTCAAGTCAGACTTGATAGTGATTTTCTTCATTTTGGTTAATCCCAGTGAAGAGAAGACACGTTTGTATACTCCTGTTTCTCATGTGTCAGTTTTGGATCTCACAGACCTCATGATAGGCCAGAGTTATCAGTTATGTTAACCCTTCATTAAATAATGAATCAATCCATGATACATTCACCATGGCAGAATAAAYAGCCCTTCCTTATTAAGCTCAGCAAGAGCTTTTTTACAAGCTGTGGTAGAAAGTGAATCAAGTTCCCAGGTAGTGCAAAATTCTACTGCAATGACCATGGTGAAAAAGAAGAAACTCCTCACATTAAAGAACACAGATTAAAAATAATCAAAAGTAACTTAATTTGTTTGTTAATTGCCACAAACATTTATAATGCAATTGCAGTACTTTGCAAGCACATCTTAGGTAAAGACAAAAAGAATGAGGGGTAATGGTCTCAAACTCCTTGTGGCCTCAAAAATCATACCAGGCAAAAATAATTCTTTCTTCAAACTTCAAAGCTGAAATTTTACTGTGTAATTTTCCTCGTGAGATGGATATGCATTAAATGATAACGGATCTCAGGGTTATCTTTAATGAAGATTACAGTGACAAAACCAAGGAATATGTGAATTTCTCTATCTACTGAGCTCTGTGGGGCTTTCTTATTGAAACTCATCAGGSTCAGCTTCACAGAGTGTTTCTTGGATGTTTGTCTTTCAGCCACGCAATGGAAGGAGATCAGTGGATTTTCGCTAAGGAGGTATTTAATGTTTTTAATCAAGATCTCTATTTAAATATGTTTATCTTAATATAAACAGCCAAATAGCTGTGTTCAAAAATGGTGCTTAATGCAGAAAGTCTTTAACTGTGCTTTAACTTAGATTTCTGCAGATACATTTTCCCAGGTCCATTAAATTCCCTTTCTCACACTGAAATGAATAGAAGCTGCAGGTACTCACTCACTCCCTACAGCAAAGAAACTGGAAGTGTTTCAGGCAGCAGGAAACAGAAAACATCCGGATTTGTAGATAGTTTGGAAAATTACTAATGATATGTGTATGTCAGGAAGAATTTGTCAAATACACCTGGGGGAGTAAACTGATATTCTGGGGCTAATCCTTCTGTTCTTACACAGAAGAAAATCCCACTGAAACTAAGCATTGACTTTCCAGTTTAATTTCAAATAATTCAGCACTTTGGAGTCACAAACAAGCTCTTCTTTGGCAGTATTATGATGATCTCTTATCTAATACATTTTACACTCTAGCATACATTAAGCATTTAGTGTTACGTCGTATCGACAGCTAAAGCTTTTTCTTACTTTTTCAGGATTTTAGATTCCTGATGTAGAACTAATCCTGCAGGAATGCTGAGTCCATGGACATACTGTTTTCTTTACAAAAATTTTCCTTACCAATGTACATTTCAAAAATCACAAGGATGTGAATGTTCTTAAATTGGATTCAGTTAACAATTGAAATGTTTCTTTATTTGGATATATTAAAAGCATATTAAAATTCCTTGTTTCCTAGTGTTATGTTTATGACTTGTCTAATGCAACTGTAGAAACGCCGCAGTGTATACATATGAAAGACATTGCTTCAGAGATGCACATTTATTTATGCACATTTATTTTCCGTTCTGAATAAAGGCACTTAGTTAGAGTTGTTTTAATGAAAATGTCTGCAGTTAGACTTCTGGGATCTTATCAGCATCTATTCTTTCACCACCGGACTAAGAGCGAGCTCAATCCCACAGAAGCCCCACGAAGGCTTTTGCACCTGGTAAAATCCCACTGTAAATCTAAGTCACGACATACATTTTTGTTGCTCCACCACAGCATATACTACCGTGCTGGGACAAAAATTAAGGGAGCAGAGGAAGAAATCCTAGGCGAAAGCGCCATGCTTTGAAAAAATACAAATATTCCAGTGACGAAAAATACGTAGAATTAGAACCTTGGCGGGGCTGCCCCCCTCCCTTCCTCCCCTGCCAACGGCCGCCGCTCGCCAACGGCCGCCGCTCGCCAACGGCCGCCGCTCGCCAACGGCCGCCGCTCGCCAACGGCCGCCACGCCCTCCCGCCGCGAGGGGCGCGCGCCCGGGCGGCCATGCAGGTGGGTCCTGGAGCGGGAGGAGGCGGCCAGGAGGACAGGGACGAAAGCGGGAGCGAGGGCTCCCTCGGGGCGGCCAAAGGAGGGAGCCGCGAAGCCTTCCCGGCCCCTCAGGGCGGGTCGCGAGAGGCGGYGGGTCGGGAGAGGCGGTGGGCGAGGGGCTTCCCGGGGAAATACGTCACGGAGGCCACGTGGGATTTTTAAAAACCTTGGTTTCTGGAGTGCGCTTAATCATTAATAGCCTTTGTTTAATCATTATTATCCTTTAAGCATAAAAAAAAGCGTGAAGTACTGCACTTTGGTAACTGGGTAATCTTAGTATACTGTAAAGCATCATGTCACTTGCCCAAGAGGAAGTTGCAAGTTAATATTTAAGTTTGGCTTAGAAGTGTTGTTTATGCCCCAGAACTGAAGTTACCAGCCTAGGGGTCCCAGACTGAATACAGGTGACTGTCACCCTGGCAAAGCTGGTGGTGACTCATGTCACCTTAGGCAGCAACAAGAAGTATCATGAGAAGTTTTGCTTGGGATTGGGACCTACTATTGGGGTCATAATGGGTAATAAATCAKTAATACTAATACTGTAGTCTGACTTTCTCACCACTGAAACAAATTTATGTCGGATCCGTTTTGCTGTTGCTTAAGTCCTGTGCCAGTTATGGTCAAACATCTGCTGAAGTTTTTGACACACAATTTATTTCTTGTGTGCATATACTGCACACTAAAACAGATACGTAAACACCTGGGTTCTTACACATTGATTTAAATCAATTTGTTAGAAGTTGGGCAGCTTCTCATATTCCTTCACAGTGGAGTTGGGTTTTATCTCAGAGACCCATCTCTGTTATGTTACTACAATATTAATTCAATTCTTTTACACCATGTAAAAGCACCTAGAAAAAGCCCAGTATACAGTCAGTAAATCATTTCACAAACCTGTTGAGACTTATTAAGTAGAAATTATATATACTGCTTAAGTAAAATACTGCAGAGAAACTTAATTTAGGATGATTTAATTTAGGTACAGAAATACACAAAATGTTGAAATCTTTCCTACCAACACTGGCCATAGCTGGTCTTCTATTTTAAAGGTACCCACATTCTATCTGTCTCACTAGTCCTTTTCTCTTAAATGACTTTGAAACATATTTGTCCACTTATGATTATTTTGAGGCTTATGTCTCAAAATCTTTCCTAATCCTTCTGGTAGAGAGAGAAATCTGCATTCTCAGAATTTATCCCTATTCCTCACCTAAGTGAGGAAATCCTATGTATGGGAACATTTGTATGGAGGCCGGGATGCACTTGTGTCACTCTTGTTTTCTTGTTTCTTCTGTGGATTACTACTTTTTTGGTGAAGAATTTAAAACTTGTAGTAATACAGAGAGCACAACAGGATTTCTTGCATAAGTACATTAGCTGTAGCAAATCATATGGATTTTTCCTACTCCATTCATAACTATTTCTTTTAAGATTATATGTGGAGCTTCTCTTTTAGTTTTTCCAAAGGATTATGCTTTTAAATGAAAGAACAACAACACATACCTTATTCTTAAGCCTWTATCTTTTTGTATGTGCTTATATACATGAAAGAATCGTGTGATGTAAATCAACATGTTATATCAGGTAACTTATGTTGATATTAATAATATATTAATATTAATAATACATTAAAAATAAAAAGTTATTGTAATATTAAATATGAATAAAAAAGTCATGCTTGTACATGACTATTCCTTAAGTATGTTTATGTGGTGTTTTGGGTTCCTTTTGATTTCTGAGGAAAGTTCCTGTATTTCTTTTAGAAATTTGAATAGGTATTTCAGAGGCTTATAGGTTTGATTATGTTTAAATTTTGAGTGTTTTTTTCCCCTCCATCTTTTCCCTGTTATTGTCTGTCCAGATGTGGAAAATGCTAAATGAAAATTCATTATAGTGAAGCAAATGGTCCATGAAGATATAGCAGACTCTAAGTAATGCTTCACCTTTGTTATATAGTAATCGTTGGCCTTACTATATGTCAGAGTGAAAAGGGGCTAGTTTTGGCTTGAAAAAGAGGCATAGGCGACTAATTCGTTGTTTTGTTTCTGTTTCATAATACCAAAACAGGATCCAAATGAAGATACAGAATGGAATGATGTGTTGAGACGCTTCGGAATTCTTCCTCCAAAAGAAAAGCCAAAAGATGAAATTGAAGAGATGGTTTTACGTTTGCAGAAAGAAGCAGAAGGCAAGTGAGATCAAACAAAAGCTTTTGAAAAGCCGAGGTATTTGCAGAAATGCGTTTTGAGCCATAAATACTGTATGATAATTATATTCTTATTTTAATTATTTTCACTCAGTTGATTTTTTTAAGGATATTGAATTAACCTTACTATACCATAACAGATGCCATAATGTTTGTCATTAATGTTCAGATAACTCATTTACAGCATTTTAGTAAACGAACTAGGCAGCATAAGCAAGATTCACATGCAAACAAACTGGTAGTAATCCACTGCTGTATTTCAGTAGGAACATGTGGATTTCATTAAAACTGTTTTCCCCCTTTACAGCAGCAAAATATTTTTCTTCTTGCAACTGTTTTCCATTACTGCAGACTCCTAGTATGATTAATATTTTCAATTTCTGTGAAAGATGTAGTGATTTATGAGCCAAATTAACACACAATCCTTTACATCTGTCATCRCAATCCTGTACATCAAGTACCCTTTCTATGCAAACCTGGCCATTGGCATCCATGTCCTGTCCCCAGTGGGTACGAAAAAATGTATTTGCTGTTTCTTTACAGATTTCTGTATATATTAGAAAATTATTATTGTGGCTACCCATAGCTTCCCTTCAAAGCACAGCAAGTTAAAAGCGTAGTAGGAGCCAGGATGAGCATCTCTGTGTAAAACTGTGACCCTTGGTAGCAGCTTCATTCCTGCAGGCAAGCGGCTTTGCATAGAGCCACTTAGGCTCTTGTTCAAATGTTCTGTAGTAATTCCCACTTTCTGACAAGTTCCAGACTTCCAAAATGAGAGGCAAGTTACAGTTGGTGCAGTTGGATCCAAGGACATAGCACATGCATAATCCTAAGCAAATAAATATCAGTTATGGTTTAATAATTTCATTTTTTCTGTGTTAAACAAAGCTATATATCAAAATTGACTAGTCTCTGAAATTATTTTTACATTTTTTTTCTTTCATTAATCCTATATACGCATAATAATTTTCATAAAAACACATAAAGTGTTTGAAGATCCTTTTGAGAATAAAAGATGACTGTTTTTGTTTTTCCTAGTGAAACCTTATGAGAGAATGAATCTTAAAGAACTAAAGGAAGCTGAAGATGACTTTGATGAGGCTGACATAAAAGCTGTTGAAATGTACAGGTATAGTAAGACATTCCTAGCCAGAACGTTCATGTATGTATCACTGCTGTACATGCCCACGGAATCATACAGTGGTCGAGGTGGGAAGGGACCTCTGGAGATCACGCAGTTTAACTCCCCCAACTCCTCCTGACTGACCATAGCAAAGAGAGGGAATTTACACTGTAGTTTGCTTTGACATTTTAAAAATGTATTTCTCTTTAAAAATATTTAGTTTATTCTCAAAGCTGCATATTTAAAGGAAAAGACCTCCATTAGTTCAATGAATATACACCTTACCATGGAATGTAGAAAAGCATTGCTTGTTTGAGAGCTTCTATACTATTAGATATTTCTGCAGAGCTTGGTACTGTGACTAAGAAAAATGAGATATGCAGAACATGCAGAATTGAAAAAGAAAATCCTATGATGAAAATATTTAAAATGTTTCCTCTGGACTATCCATACTAAGTGTTTTTGCTTTTTAAAATGACGAAAATAATTCGTGTTAACTCTTTATACCTCGTGCTGTGTTCTCATGAAAGGCCAATTCATCATGTGAAAGTTGTGGATATAAATTATCATGCATTCTTTCTGTAGTAATGTTGCAAATATATTATTAAACTTTTTAAAGAAGAATAAAGCTACTTCTGTAGGAAAATCAGTAACTTTTTAGTTAGTGAATTTAAGACATTTTTCATTGTCTATGTAGTTAATAGGTTTAGATTCAAAGACTGCCACCTGCTGTCTTAACATGCCATTTCCAAAAATTATTTAAAATTATATTGTATGATATTAAGGCAAAGAGTACTGGTAATTCTTGCTCAAATTAATCTCGTTATGATAAAAAAAAAAAAAAAAAAAACCTGCACTTTCCTTAATTTTTCTTGCTGTGTCTCCATATCGAAACACTTGGGTAGCATTTGTTAGTTAAGTTTACCAATTCTGACATTAATATATGCTCGTAAAAGAAGAAAATACATTTTAATGCTATCTTATTGACTAAAAATTATAGAGAGAAACCTTTCTAACTCAAAAATATTCTACTGATACTAATAGATCATGAATTAGAGAGCATTATTCAAAGCGTTTTCTTTAAAGGAATTAAAACAAATGCACTTATTTTACTATTCACTGTATTTAAAAATTTTCAGCAATGTTTTTTTTTAATTAGGCAGCAGCGGTTGCAAGAATGGAAGCGTCTTCAGCGGAGACAAAAGTATGGGGAGCTAAGAGAAATTTGTGGTGAGCAGTACGTGAAGGAAGTTACAAATGCGCCAGAAGATGTTTGGGTTATAATTCATCTTTATCGATCAAGGTAATTCCTTTTATTTTTTTTTTWAAAAGCGATACCAAGAAATATTAAACACATAAGCTTTGTTGAAATAGCTGTTGTTCGGAGCCAATGGAACCCTGGAAAATGATCCTAGGGTGAGCCCACTTTCATTTGTTAACTCATTTTGAGAGAGTTAATCAGTCACCCTTCATCACTCTACTAAAAGTTTTTTATCCTTATCACCATGTCCTGAATCTCAGAAGCACTGAGAATTAGTATGGAATGCTTCAGAATGTTTTTCAGGTCAGAAGAGCTTTCTCTTTTCCTTCTTTTTAAGACCTTTGGGAGGAAGTGGTAGGTGGTGATATTCGTTTTTTTTCCCACCTTTTATTTGACTGGAATGGAGCCTTCTTTCCAGCAGCAAGGAATAGGTCAATCAAATGAAATTGTTCAAATTACAATAATACAATTTAATAGAATTTGAACATCTGAAGAAACAAAATAGAAGTTTTTTTGTTTTTTTGTTTTTTGCTTATTGGAGGACCAACTCAGTACTTCATCAGTGAATAAAAATGAGTCTCTGAGGAAATTCGTAATTCCTTAGGAATGAGYACCAAATCTCCCATGCCAATTGTGGCTAGAAAGTAAGAAATGTGTTTTTCCAGAACTGCAACCCTCGCTGTCTTTCGCCACCAGGGGGTACTGCCGGAACCCTTTGAGGTCTCTATGATCTATCTGATTTTGAACTTGGAAGTTCAAACTAGTTACTTGAAGTTACTAGTAACTTGAAGTTACTTGAAGTAGTGAGCGGGTCATAATATGACTACAGAAAGGCTTCCCTGAAGTTATTCAGATGGTACTAAAAGACTGGAGAAGTCATTAAATGTTGAACYGGAAAGTAATTGAAATTACTTTAATTATTTAATTAAATACAATTTAATTTGTATTATCAATTTTAAAAAATCCTTTAAAATATGGAGAAAAAAAAGACAAAATGAGCTTTAAAATCTTRGTGAAGAACAAAATTGAAGCATAATACTTGAAGCTTCTGTTGAAGCATAATGCTTGAAGCTTCTGGTAAAGACATATATCATATATGTATTCAAAGKTTTAACCTAGCAGCTCTTTAAGCCAAAATGTTCTTCTTAAAAAATAGCTAACTAAAATCTATACTGTAAATACTATCACAAATTAAAGTAGAAAAAGATKAACAACATGTAAAGGTATATTTATTCTTCAGAGCTTTGCTTTGTAATTGACTCTAGTTATTTTACAAATTGTTACACTGGAATTGTCATCARACTCTTTTCTTTTTTTTAGCATCCCAATGTGTTTACTGGTTAACCAGCATCTTGGCCTGCTAGCCCAAAAGTTTCCAGAAGCGAAGTTTGTCAAAGCTGTTGTGAACAGCTGCATTCAGAATTACCATGACACGTGTTTGCCCACAATATTTGTGTATAAAAATGGTCAAATCAAAGGCAGGTTCATTGGAGTAGCTGAATGTGGGGGCATAAATCTTAAAGTGGAAGGTAAGAGAAAAGTCTTAATTATTCTCTTTATAGAAAATCTGATGATTGTTAATAATCATCAAAACTTAAAATAATTCCTGAAAGGTGGAAAAGATTTTAAAACATTTTTGTAGGAAAATTGTCTTGTCTGTGTATTTATGTAGAGGCTTTACAAACTTCTCTGTTCTTCTGTTCTCTCTTTTAAGTACTCTGGGTTACATCAGATCTAATTTTATTAAAGTATATTCTGTAGCTGATGTACTAAAACTACATATATGGTTCTGTTAATATCTTTGTGTTCATTTATTCTCACAACTGCCACCTTTCCACTAAATGCCACTTCAACATCTTCTAGTATGGCTSCAGTTTTCCTTGTTACTGATTTCCTTGGATAGGTATTGCATCAGTTTATATTTAACTCATATTTGGAAGTTTTTCTTGAAAAACATGAAGAGTAAATTTCTACTCTCCTAAATGAACCAAATTCCTCACCACAAGGCTATATAATGTATTTCTAGGAAAAAAAATAAAAAAGGATAAAATTTGAATCTTTTATGCTTAAAAAAAAATCCAGATGCTTTCAAAAAGGAAACCTCTGTTTCTGCACCTGCCTGATGACTGGGAGGCAGAGGATAGTTTCATCCTGCTTGGAGCATCTTCCTTCACATTGGAAGGTGTCCAGACTGAGGGGAGGAAGAAACTGGACTCCCTTGTCTCGTGCCAGCACTAGCCATTGCACTGCTGCCCAAGCACAAGGGAGCAGTTTTGCTGTCTCCTGGGAGTCACTTATCCCTTTCTATCCAGTTCTGATTAACTGAACATGAAAATGTAGTTAGCAACTGTCTAAAATTTTTAAATGATTTATATGTTCTACGAATAAATGTATTTTGTACTCATTTCCTGAAATAAATGTCATTGGTTGCAGAGCTTGAATGGAAGCTAGCAGAAGTTGGAGCAATCAAAACTGATTTGGAAGAAAACCCTAAGAAGGACATTATGGATATGATGACATTTTCAATGCAAAATATTTCTGCTCACAAGGACACCAATACCAAAAACAGGGATGTGATGAAACCAAACATTACTTAGGCACTAATTTTTAGTGCATCTGCACTGAACAGCTCTTTTTTCCTTTTGTAAACCTGTGCCAATACAAGGAGTTCTTGTTTCACTTGTACGCTTTTGGTTTTGACTTTTTGAGGAACACTGAATAAATAAACACCCCACATTTAGCTTTGGGTAGATAGAGAGGCTCCTACTGACACAGAGAACCTGGATTCTCCATTTCATACAAACCCTGCTTGAAAAGAATTGGAAAAGGGAAGAGGGTAGGCTGTGCTCGATGACTTTTTTCCTACTTTTCTCCAGCATGCATGCAAGTTTGAGTTAATTAATTCCCTTAGTAAAATGACTGGCTGTGATAGAGTTCTGCTTTGCAAACCACTTTCTCAGTTCCTCCCACTGGAAAGCTGGAGAACGCTGTGTATGGTGATACAAAAGCAAGAGTTGGCCCTAAATCCATTAACTATATATATAAATATATATATGTGTTTTAGTTTGACAGTTATGCAGCAATCTTTTCTTATTTCAAGSGTAATCTTCTCACTGTTTTGTAATACATACACTTGGGTTGCTTGTTCTTTCCTAACAAAATAAGTATCTAATTAGCAAAACAGATTACAGTGCCACTGTGGATATCTAAAATGAAACTATGTGAATGAATGAAGAGACCAAGCTTCTTATTCAGCATTTTATTTTTATTATGAAGAGCAAATCAAATTGCATACTATTAATGTTATTTTCCAGTGACTCAACTGGAAAAAAAAAACTGTCTCAATGTGCTAGTGAAGATTTAATTAGATGCAGGAGCTGCTTTATGGCATCAGCATGCAGGAACAAAAATGGAACAAACAGTTCACTTAATACTTTACGCAATGAGGTTATTAATAAATATCTATTAATAAATAGAAATCACTACAAGAAGCATTTATTTTGCAGAGAGAGGGAGATTACTGGATGTATCTCAGTGTCAATAGTGCATCTGCCACTTCGAAGTAAGAAGCTAACAYGAGGCAGCTTGAAGTGTAATTTTTTCCAGAGGGAAAATAATTTTACAAAACTGCTACTCCTGGATATGCAGAGTGTGAAGAGATACACCAGAATATCTCTATTTTCCTGAAGAATTAGTACTATTTACTGAAGATCTTGTGGCAAATATAGAGCATTACATTTACGTAACATAAACAGCTTGATGATGCTTTTAGCATCTTGGTTTCTTGGCCATATTCTAGTTTTGGTAACATTTCAGTTTTGCTGAAATTGTTCCTGTAATTTCTCCTGAATTTTCCATTCTTGGTGCAGACAATTGTATTTCCTGAATTTCATCACAGCACTGTTACCCTTTGCATGAGTTATGAAATATTTGATTTTGTTTATACCACATTTTCCTTCACTGAAAGCCAGAAAGAAAGTATTCTGAATCAGTAAAAAACAAAAATCAAGTGGCTCTACTAATCCTTTAAAAAAGTCTTCCTGTGGAAAAACTGAGGTTATGTTTAGCTCTTTGGCAGTGCTACTACTGAAGAGATTCCTGCTCCCCCCTGTACCTCTGTTCAAGTTGTACGGTCACATGGTGAATCAGGAAACTGGTCTACCTGAAAAATAACCCAGAAAGGAAAATCCATGAGATTTTTGCAGCCAGATCAAATTACTTACTTCATTCCACACACAAACACTTCTTTTCCTTTGGAGGGGCACAGGGGAAGAAGGCTGATCTGACTTCTACACATACACATCTGTAACCACATTTTCGGATACATTAGGGGACCAACGGCAAAATAAACATCCTTGTAACTGTGGAAGAAGACCAGGAATATTTACATACTGTTACTACTGAGTAATGTTCTGTTTTACAGAAAACGGTTCCGTGCTCCAGCCCCGCGGGCCGGGCCGGCAGGATCGCGGCCCATCGGAGCATCCTCCGGCGCTGCAGCCGGGACCCGCTCCTGGCACTGTGTCTGCTGGTGTCTGCGGGGCGCCCGGCAGGCACGGGCCCATCCTACAGCTTCCACACGCCTTCAGACTGCCCCCAGGCCACACGCCGAGCAGCGCTAGGCTTTAGTGTGGCAGGCAGGCCCGCAAACTCTCATCAGCGGGATCGACCTTTGCTGAAATAAGGCATTTCCAGAGCAAAACTGCTCTGCATGCAGCTGTGTAGTCCAACAAAAATGCTCCATCCACTTGCAGGGCACTTCAGTTTATCGAGCTCACAACTAAGCTTTTGTGCTGTGGTTCACAGCAGTCTGTAAGGACAAAAGTAACATATAAACTGCTGCTTTTCCATGGGAAAGTGTGCAAGTTGCTAAAGCTGTGGGACTTGCCTTGCCTCACAGCAGTAGTGTGCTGTCAGGCACGAGCAGCGGGCACTTCTGCTCCAACAGGTTACCGATCTCACACTTGCAAGGGCTGCATGATTTTAGCAGGTGTTGGCCAAATCGGGGTATTTAGGCTCGGTAACGGCCGCACGAGACCAGCGCTCTGTGGGGCTGCTCCATAGGGCGGCCGTTCAAGGGGCTACGGGCACAGAGGGGCTCCTCGCACGCGCTCGGGCCCGTGTCGGGAGCTGCGCAGCGCCG
>NW_020454427.1:2960666-2978269 GCF_003342845.1 Nothoprocta perdicaria | reverse complement strand
CGGGGCCGGTGCGCGGCGAGCCGGGGCGGCCCGTGAGCGGCGGGCGAGCCCGGCCCGGCCCGGCCTCCGTGCGCCCGCGCTGCCCGAGCGGCCTGTAAATCCCTTCTTTTTACTCTATTTTGTTTTAACACGTGTCTTTTTAAAGAAACTTTGCTGTGAGATTGCARACGTGTTGAGGCAAACGAGCTCGCTCGCAGCTCTGTCAGTTGTAGGTGTTTGGGTTGGGGTTTTTGCGGTTTGTTTTCTGGGCACCAGTGTTTTCCAGGTGCGAGAGCTGTGCTGATAAGGGGGGAGTTGCTTCCTCTTAAGAAATAGTTCAAAGAGGGGGAAAAAGTAACTCCTGGGATGGTCTTTATTGCCCTAAGTTATCGATCGGCAGTCCCGTTCACTGCCTCTGTGTTTGCTCTTATATAGAGGGGTCTGTCTGCTCTGCTTTTATCCTTTTACTTTAGGTCTATTTGTTAATGTTTCCTTAATGCTCCAAGGACTAYGTAAACTCCCTCTTGTGGCTCATTTTACACTTTTTTTATAGTTAATTGAAAAGTGTCTGYCTTGTAATTACTCCACACTTTATTTGCCGGGTTGGTTAATTACCCCAGTGGTGTCGGAAGCCCCATGGATGGGCTGGTCCTGCTGAGGAGGTCGTGGCTGCTCAGAGCTTTGAGCTTCTGCTCTTTCTTGACCGTGTTTGAARGCTGGACAAAAGGCAGAAGTTACGAATTTGTGGTAGAGCAGCTCCTCCTCCCCGCTCCTGACATTCCTTATGTGAAACGTTCATAGGAACTTCCAAAACTGTGGGTTTTTTTATTTTTCATTAAAAACGAAAAGCATGAGTTRAAATAGTTCTGATTCAAAAATGCAGCAGTTTTTGTCCTCTGAAAACTATTGCTTTTTAGCCATGCTCCCTCCGAGGAAGAGATGTGCAGCCTGTCAGTGCTGAAGCTGTGAGGCCTCCAGACCTTGCAGCTTGGGGAATACGGAAAGTGCTCCTGCTGGAACAGAAAACTACTGTAGTTTTTGATTAAAAAGCCACCAAATTGGAGGATGAAGCAGAGTTATGGCAAAGGTAGTGGTGTCTCCTTTCTCGTCACACGCTGGCAGGTTAGTGCTCCTTCCCGGAGCGGAGGCCGGYGGCGTTCGGGAGGTTTGCGGTGCGGCGCAGCGGGCGCTCGGCCCTTTGCAGTGCCGCGCTTCCGTGGTCGTGCCCGTGCAAACACCGGGATTCGGCTCCGGGCGTCCTTATCGCCTCCTTATTTACCTTGCCGAGCGCTGCYGCCTTGACGGGGCTGGTGCTCCCTGTGCTGGAGGGGATGGACTGCACCTGGGCCGCCAGAGCTCGGGCTGCTCCAAGGTGGATCCATCCTCGGTGGCGCAGCGGGATCCGTGGGGCTGCCACCAAAGGGTGGCTGGAGTATCCTGCTGTCCCCAGGGTCCTGCTGATCCCGAACTGTTGCTGCTACTGCTGCTTTGGATTCGGTAGCGCCTCGAAATAAAGAGGCGTGGGAAGTTTCGCGTGCTGGGGCCTGGAAGGAAGGACACGGTGCAGTGTGTGCAGGCGGCTCTGGCACCAGCCGGTGAGCAGATCCTCCCAGGAATTTGCCGTGTGCTTGGCCAGCATGGGGCAAACGAGCTGCTGTTGTGTTTTTATAGCCCTTCCCATGGGGTTGTGCCGTTGTTTGGGAGGGCTGGTTGTTGGACGCTTCCCAGCTCGCCTGTTGTGGGAGTCAAAGATGCAAAGTGCAGAAATGCGGGAGAGAAGGAGACCCGGGACAACCGCATCCGAGGGCTGCCCTGAGGGATTCCCAGCCCTGCTCCTGCCGCAGGCTCCTTGGTGGGGCAGAGGCCGCCTCGGTTTTGGCTTGCCTCAGGCTGGAGCGCTTGAATTTATAGCCTTAATGGTCTCTTAGCCGACTTCTTGTGGATTGTGTTCATTCTTAATTATAGTTCCCTTTGGAATGGGTAATCAGGTAGGTAGGAAGTGTCAGCACGCTGCAGTTCCCGTGTGTTTAATGYTACGTAGCAGCACCGCCGCGTCTCAGCCTCTTTGGGCTGTTGAGCTCTGYGCACTCCGGACTCCTTCCCGCTGTTACCTTTCGGCATTGGAGTCTCCGCATCAGTTTTCTTATTCTGCACGGATGTTCAGGGGAGCATTGCTGAGTGTGTTGTAARATCATCTTTAGCAATATTAATATTTCATTAAATACAGATTTATAAACGGAATGMGGGCTGTTGGAGAATCATGTCTGATAAGGACTGCTATGTGGCTAGTGGAGCTTGTGGATTAGTCTGTGCTGTGGACATTTCTCGTGCTCATGATGCAAGCGTGGCCATTGAAATGTCTAGAAAGAGCTTGTGGCCATATGCTTAAWAAACCCTTGGAATACATGAGAATGCCTTAGTTTTGAAGCTAATGTTGTCACCTGTTGTGACAGCCTCATATCACAGGTTAAATGAGATCAGAATAATCTGCCGATGTTGCAATAGAAGAAAGTAGCTCCTGGAGCAAGGCAGATAAGTTCATTTTAAAATCCATTTTAAATAGGTCYATGTGGTCCTGTTTTGTGGACAGGCCTTTGGAATTGCATTAGAAACGGGATTTCAGTTTATGGTCAAATCCATAAAGGAATATAGAGGGGTCAAARCTGGGATTTAGGTGATTTGGGGGTATCTTGCCTAAAATAAAATTCTAGATTTGTATTACCCTAGGTTTTTGTTTGCATTTTTTTCCAAGCGCCTTAAAGTTCCAGTCTTGCTCAGCATGGAGCAGGTTTTGATGCCACCTGAAACCACCTAAAAGCCTGAAACCACCCCCAAGCCCTGGACACACAGGAAGAGCTTCTGAGGCTTTCGCGCTGCGTGTGGGATGATTAAAGTCTAGTTGGCTGGTGGTTAAAAAGCGAAATCGGAGCTTGGCCACGAGGCTCCAGCCTTTGTCCCAGAGGCGATTTCGGAATCTTCTTCTTCCGTGTAAATGTCCAAGTGCCGGCAGGGCCTGGAGGCCACAGCCCCCTTGGGCTGCTCTTTCCACCCGGAGAGGAGTGTGGAGGAGAGGAGTCTTCCTTGGGAGCGGCTCTCGCCTTTCATTTGGTTCCTGTTCCCCTCCGGAGCCCCTTTGGACAGAGGTGTCTCTCCGTGGTCGCGGTTTGGCTTGCTCCTGTTTCCAAGGAAAAGCTGTGTTGAGCTGGGATAGGGCTCGGGTGGCGAGCACTGTGTGCCGTGGGCCTTGGAAAGGGGCAAGGGCTCAAGGCAGTGCTCGATGGATACCCCCGCTTCCTTGGGAACCTTTCTCAGTGTTCTAGGGAGAGATGCCCGGCTTCCTTAAGACTGTTCCTTGCGTTCCCGCAAACCCCGTGTTGAGCCTTGCTTGTAATTCCCGTGGGAGGAAGACTGTGGTTTAGGGCAGTGTTGCCTAACACCTCTGGATGAGGCCGTGGCACTTAGTCATTCTGCGCTCGCGTGACAGTGCTGGAGCTGCAGGGCGCTGGGGCTGGGCAAGGAAGGGGGGCAGGTATTGGCCTGATCATCCCGCAAAATGTCCGGATTTCAGTTGTTTTACAGGAGAATGCAGTGGTGTTAACAAGATCCTGCCCCTTATATTGCGGGTAAAATCTACCCGAGCTTTTTGCCTCAGCATATCTTGGTTGTTGCAAAAGCTGAGTTTGAGATCCCCAAAACATCCCTTGCGTTGCTGAGCTGGTAGGTATCCAGAAGGTCCCAGCGCCTCCTCGTGAATTTCATGGGGGAAAATACTCGTAAATGTACTAGAGGGTGACCTGCGGCAAGCCTCTCCTTCCTTGAAGGACGGAGGCTGGACAGAGCGTGTGGATTTTCCAAAATGTGTGTAAAGATGGCAAGTGTTAATTTTTGTATGTGAAATGAAGATCTTGGGGAAAGTGAGTATGAGCTTCTGTAAATAAAATAGAAGTTGCCATTTTTATGCTTCATGAATTACATCCAAGATGGTAGAAGTTTTTAATGGTAGAGTAAATGAGCATTTCTGTCTCTTAAAAGGAGTTGTTGGCTATTTCGTTTTCCTACGTATTTAATGTCGGAGGTGGGATGTTGGCTTCTGCGGTGCGGGTTTTTTTGACGAGCACTCTGGCAAAATCATCTCAAAGAGCAACGTGAGCAGCCCTTCTTCCTCCCTCAGGTGTGCTTGGGTCTGGAGCCTGAGAGGGAGCAGGTATCTGGCCCAAATCTGCCCATTTCCCTTGGCTTGGGGAACAGCTACCAGGTTTCCTGCATGGAAGGCTGTAGGAAGCTCCGTAGCCTGGCTCCCTATGGAAAAGCGGCTTATGCAGCTTGCTCTTTTTCTGCCACTTCCTTGGGTATCGCCCTGGAGCAGCTGAAATCACTGAGCGGCTGCAGCCGCGTGTGCAGGAGGGATGGGAGCCTCTGGCTGCCCCCTTCCCCGTGTCCCAGGACTGGGAGCTTGCCTTTGGTGGTAAAGAGGAAAAAAAGCATAGTCTGTGACTTAAATACCTTTAAATAGAAATTTCTTAGTTGACGATAATAAATACATGCATTTAATAGTAGAGAGAAAAAAAATGGCAGAGTGCAGTTTGAAGGTTTCTGTTTGTATCAGTGACTGTAGTAAATGGGTTTAACAGCAGCCCACTGTTAGGATTTTCTCTCCAAATAAAGTTAAAAGATGGCACCTTCTRGAAGCCCACTCCTGTCTTGTCACACGGAGCTCCTGGCTGAAAAGAAGAAGGATTTGGGCTTCCCACTAGAATCGTAAAATCCTTTCCAGTTGTTAGCGGCAGTGAGCCCCAGACTGGCACTTTCCATGTTACGTTAACTTGAAAGGTTCTMTCGAGTTTCAGCAGCAAATGTGAGTGCATCCTGCTGCTAAGTTTGTCACAAGTTTTTCCAAACCTAGCCATGAGGAAAGCGAAGAAATTTTTGTGAGCTTGCTCATTTCCAGAGAATTTTGCATTCAGTCATATCAAACATACTTTGCAAGCCTTCAGTAAGCAGTATGCACAACGGTTAAACACTTAACAAACTTCACAGCATTTACAGATTCTAGTTCATTAATTTCAAGCCTAGTTTGGACTCGCTTTCGGTTTTAAGATACCGTAGCCACCGAGGAGTTGCGCGGCTTTGTTTTGTGCTTTTCTAAAGGAAACCGGATTTCCCTCTGTCTGCGAGTCGCAAAGCGAGTAGCAGCCTGGACCAGAGCTTCCCAGAAGTGTCCGAGTAGGAATGCAGAACCCGCTGCGTTCCTGCTGTCATCTTCACCGTATTAACGTGCTCTAATAAAGGTTTTCTTGCTGTTCACGGCAGCACTATTGGCTCTGTGCAGCCACGCCGGTCCTGGCAGCTGCCCTGTTGAGCATGAAAGGAGAGCTCCAGCACGTGTTGGGGTAATTCGCTGTCATCAGAAATCATGCTTCTCGTGTGGCTTCCTGATCTAAGAGCAATGAAGGAGAATTTTTAGATGATTTTTTTCATTAAAGCCCTACAGTTCATTTTTTTTTCAAGTTGTGTTTTTTTCYACTTCAGAAGTGTTAAAGGATACGGTTCTGGCCTTGAAGAGCATGTGGTCTGAATTCCACTGACACAGAAAACGAGGAAAATGAACTCGGGAAGGGGGGACAAGGATTCAAATAAGTGGTGACAACAAGTTGGTTTTTTTTTTTTTTTAAGCTGAGATTAAGCTGGATTAGTAAGGAAAAAGTCAAAAATAGAGAAATGAAACAGTCCATAATGTATCTCCAAAGTAGTGGAGGGATTTGAAGGAAAAGTGTTGATAGGCAGCRTTTGAAAGGCATGATAAAATCCGAAGAGAAGGTGGAATCAAGGTGAAGGTTAGAAGGTGAAAAGCAATGGGGCAGCAATCAAGATTTATAAAAACTTATAAATTACTTCGATGTGTTTGGCTTTTCTGGAAGAAAATGAGAGGCAGGACGGAAAAGGGATTGAGGATGTGCCAGTGTGATGGGTTTGGCACAGCAGCCCGGACACACGCTCCCATCCTGAGATGTTTTCTAACCCCCAAAGAAATTYACCTGTCAATTTAGGCTGCCAATAGAATAAACGGCACAAGAACAAGCAACTTGGCCTGAAAACTCTCGTTTTTGCCCCGTTGCTCCGATTCCCATCGCCCGTGTCTGTAAAAGCCGGAGGATTTCTGCAAGTCTCAGTGCGATTGAGGTGGGGTTGTAGATGCCTCTGGCATCAAGGACGACTGCGTCACTAGCACTTCATCCAAGTCAAAAGGATCATGAACTGGGTTTTCATTGGACTGACTGAAATGACTTTTCGTAATGATTGCAGTGAAACTAGCGCTGCCTCTGTGTGTGCAGTTAAATTTATGGTTCGTTTATATTGAGTTATTTTAATCTTTTTTTTTACAGTGCTGGCATAGGAAATGAAAAGTTTTATGTTGTCAACGTGTATAGATCGCTTTTCAAAATAGCACCTAGACTCCTCCACTGTCTCATAGAGCATAGTTTGTTCTTCTCTGTGCTATATCTGTACTTGGATTTGATTCAATATGTCACTTTCTGACTTTAGAATATTTCCTTTCGCTGCATAGAAAAGTACAGAAATAGATGATAGTGGATTGCCGTTAGACCTGTCCTACAAAATGCATTTTTGGAGTAGATGGTTTCCTTCAAACACAGATGTTGTTTGGCGCCTTGGCTCCTGCTTGACAGCTTTTCTTTTCCTGCCTAATATATACTGGGGACAAGGTGGTGAAGAACAGGGACTTGGAATTCCTCTATTTGGTACCTTGTGTCAAAAAATACCTGTTYATCCTTCTGAATGCCAAAAGGGAATCCCTGTGCCCCTTAAAGAATATATAGCTTGCCACTAAAGGGTACATCTTGCCACCTAGCAGTGAGGAAGAGGAGGTATCAGTAACGCTGACCAGCAGCGAGCGGGCTGCCCCGCAGGGCACTCGAATGGTGCATGTGCACCCAAAAGGTGCTCCCTGCACACAGAGGCCGCAGGTTTGTCCTCCGCCTCTATGTGCAGGTTATTCTTGGGTAGGTAGTTTTCAGTTCAGCTCGCTGAAGTGAGAGCTGTTCGTTAGGGAAGGGAAGGTGCAGGTCTCTTCTGTGGTRGTCTGTGCCCTGCTCAAGAGCTTAAATCTTCTGGGTAGGTATCAATGTTTTGCAAGGGCTTAATATATCCTACAGCAATTTTAACTGCACTAATGTTTTTTTAAGCAGTGTTGAAACAGTAATGTTAATATTTGCTGTTACGTTTCGTGCAGTAGCAGAGCTAGGTGAAGTTGATGTGCGACTTAAGATTTCCCACCTCGTGTGCCCTTCATCAGGGTGGACTAGAGGAGCTGGAAAGTGAAGCTGTGGGCAGTTCAAGAGTAGAAATGAAAGGACTGAAGAGGCAGGAGGGGAAACGCAATTATCAGTAAAAGTTGTTTTGAATGAGTTCATTTTTATCAAACTGTTTATTTTCCTTTGTTTTTCAGAGGACTGTGCTGAAGAAAACTTTTGCTCGGGTGACATCACATTTGGACTATTAATGCTCTCCACCCACTCTGCAAGGCACAGCGGATTTCTAGGTAATTCAAGTAAGTGGGCAGATTTTACTGCTGCTAACACAGTACCGTTTTGAGCAGAAGCATGCTTTCAACCTCAGGAAGGGCTCACTGAAATTGAAGTTAATGTTGTGTGGGGACAAGAACAAGCTGCAAGGAAGGGTTCCCCTTGCACTTGGGAATGTAGAATAGCAGTCTTGGAAAATGCAGGGATAAAAGCCAGCTCCATACGGTCCTGGCCTGGGCAGTGCCGCGTGCGAATGGGACTGTCCCCTTTCCAGAGCCTGAATTAGTAGCTCTCTGGGGACATGTGGTGAAGGAGAATGTGCTGCTGTGCATGGGGTCTCTTTTCCCACAAGACTTTGTGTTAAAGGAGAGAGAACCTTAATGTTTCGGTAATGCATGAATATATGTAAAGTGAATGAATGAATGTAGCAGTAGTAGTCTCGTTTATGAAAGGATTGCCTCTCCGTGCCTTCAGCCCAGGCGATGCCCTTTTTGGTCTTTGTGTGGGCTTTGGGCAATGTGCTCAAGTCTTGCCTTGCAGGACGGTTGCTGAGGGTTCTGTGCATGAGGGCCGTGCAAAGAGAAGCACAGAGCATACAGGACAGTTTTTATCTTGAGTAGGTTTTGGATGTGGTGTATCATGAGGATCACAATGTTGTTCCTACCTGGGGCTCCCTGTAACTGTCATCTACGTTTGTTTATATGCTTTTTCTTTACAAGTAGATATAACTTTTAAACTCATTCAGCTGGCCCAATCAGAAAAGGTAGAAAGCAAAATAAGTCACTCTAGATAGAACAGACTTTGCACCAGCCTTTGCTCAAACCAGATTATTTTGTCCTGCTGGCAGAAAGCTTTCTGACTTCCCTAGTGGTGTGTTGTGCATGGAGATGGTTGGTTGCACGTGAAGGGAAGGGAATGGAGTTGCAGGAGCAGCACTGGCAGTTAGTGATGCCGACAGGTTCTGTTCTAGCACTCTGTTTTCAGTTGCTCATTAGCTGGAGGACTTAAATCATTTGAGCAGTAACTCTGTGTGTTGCACGTCTGCCTTGGCCCTGCCTTTACTGAGCCTGTGTCTGAGAATGGGATGAGGGCAGGAAAAAATACTGCTTTTCTTTACTCACAGTAAAATGCAGAAATATCTTGCCAGTGGAAAGATGGAGCACTTGCATATATTGGAGCAAGTGCTGGAGTTTTTAGGAGAAAACTAGAGGTTTAGGAGAAGTCTGGAGTTTTTATGCCATGGTATTGGGCTGCTTGTTTTGTGCCATCCCAAGCTCTCATGTTAGATGGTTAGATAAACATTCTGGAAAATGTAGCTTGTACCAGCTCAAAGCTTTGCCTTAATCTGTGTCATCCATCTAAATCAGATGAAGTAGATAATTTCCAATCCTTCTTGTTTTAACCAGACCGCAGAGCTCCTGAGCTTGTTTTAGCCTGGATGTGGGAAGTAAACAGGGCAGCTCCACAGCACTGACTGGGTGGGTAAAAACACCGAGTGAGGGGGCTCCCTTTGGTGCTCTCCCCATGCTTTTCCTTGTGCTCTGAGAAAATGGAAAATAAGCTGTGGAGAGTGTTGGAAAAACAGGAGCAGAGATTGAGGGGCTGCTGTAAACGTGAAGGAAAGGAGATGGAGCCTGGCAGTAACTGAATGATGGGAGGCACGGGCTCGCTCTGTCTGTTATTAGCTGTTKAACTCTGCAGCCTGCATTTCTGCAAGAGCTAAGTTGGCCTCATGGCAGTCAGCTGAAGCAAGAATGTTTTTAGGTGGAAAACTGAAATAACCAAGACTGAGACAGCACACCCCTTGAGATGATATATTGTGATTTTATATAGGAAGATAGGTTACATCTRGGAACTAATAAAGATACCATGTATTATTTAGTTACTTTTATTAGCTGTGATATAGGTCAGAGTTTACATACAAGAGTCAAGATAATCTACAAGTTAGCTGTGGTAAACTTCAGAGTATATAACTGCATTGAGTCAAAGTCTCCTGTTGTTTTTCCCTTATTGCCCTTTGTCACTTGGGACTTGCAAATCCAMCTTCTTATATGATCCCTACGCTGCTGAATGCATTGATAGGCACTGAGTGCTTAGTTGGTTACTTTTTGGAGAAGGCTTTAGTGCTCATCTCAGTTATTTGTCCATAATTCAGGCAAGTGAGCACTTGCCAAGAAAGCAACCCCTGCTACTTCTTGTTATAAAGAGTTAGATTTATATAAAGATTTCTGGGCGAAATGAGGCATGTGTGGTTGATTCCCTCTGTCCGTCTTCCTTGTTGATTTTTCAGAGGTGTTTGGAAGAAGCGTAGAAGTTTTGAATTCTCCTAATCTCTGCGGTCCTCAGCAGGTGTGTGGCTTAGGGGGGACCCAAACTGATGTCCCTGCCAGGAGGAGAGCAGGTAAAACTCAGCAGAGRAGTCTGGCTCAGCAGCAGTGCTCTGGGCAAGCAGCACGCGTGCTCTCCAGCTGCCAGCCACACGTTGCTTGGAATTAGAGCTGCATTTGCTGCATCGTGCCCAGCAGAACTGACAGAGGGGACACGATGAGAAGCTACAGCTACTGTTGGGGGAAAATCAGGGCGGTTTAAGGCACAGAGGTCACAAATCTGTAGGGCGTTTGCTTTGATTAGTTGTGCTGCTTGTGGAGTGATTCGTAGCTTCTTGTCTGATGCGATGCCTTTGGAAGTGACAGCTCCTGGTTTTGGCCTGCTCGGGTCTCCTCTGGTTAACTCAGTAGACTCCTGCTTATGTGATTGCTGCCTTTGCTGGCAGATGAGGCAGGTTTCCCTGTGCTTCGTTTTCCTTTGTTCTGTTTTTAATTCAGTTCCTTTTTTTTTTTTTAATTCATCTTTAAGTTGTCTTTGAGTTAATGACTATGCAGACTGGCATCTGTTGGGGAGTCTGTCTGAACTATTATCTCGTGAACTCTTTGAGCAGTCACAGTGAATAACTGCTCATTCTGATTTATGGCTGTGCTCATTCTTGGCAGTCTTGTGCATTGCTGCCCAAATTGTTCCAGTAACTAAAAAGATGTGTGGAATGAGAAGTCAGATAATGGCAGGTCTTTAATAATTTTGGAAAATACACAAGTATTCCTGTATTCTTGTTGTGTATAATGAACGTTAAGTTACCTACTACAAGTTTGAGATCTTAAATTTTGCACAGAGGATTAAGTTTGGCGTTGGTGTTTTTGGTGCACATTCTCTTAATTCTAGTGTTTCCTATCAGCTTCAGTCCTTAAAATGTTTCTCGAGTAATACATTTTCATTACTTTGATCTAATGTTTCTTTGATTTTTCATCTTCATGGAGTATGTTTTCGAAAATCTAAATGTTTGTTTTATATATATAAAAATAAATAAATAAAAAACACATACACACRCACGTATATAGTACATAATTTTCCACAAAGCTCTGTGCTTGCTGTCTCTGGTTAAAAATTGCAAGAGATTTTACTTTGAGTATTYGGAGAGTTCACAGAACACTACACATCTTTGGTGTTGCTTTCCAAGTAACTTTCTTGCACCGTCGGCACCTGTTTTATTTTAGCAATAATTTGYATTTTGCAGGGCATGTTTCAGCTTTATTTCCTGCTCGTGCTTCACTAGGCTGTTTTCCTTTCTGTTAACATTTTTGTTATTGCTTTTGCTTGGGTTTCTTTCCGAGTTATAAAAAATGCTGAAGTTACTCAATTTGAAACTTTTCTGTAGTTATTTCTACTAAAACTCCTCTATAAAATTCTGGCTGCTTGCCTTTTTTATGTGTCTTTACTAATTTGTCTCTACTAATTTGCAGAAACTGAAGGGAAGATGAAGTTTTCTCATAACCTGTGTGCATGTGTCAGAGCTTGTGTTCGTGCCTCTGCACTTCTCTGGAAACCTGCCTGTGTCACTGCTTGTGCAAACCACATTTAATCAGCAGGAATAGCAGATTCAAGCCAGCGTCTTATCCAGATTGGTTCTTGTGTCCCTGCTGTGGAAGTGCCATGAATAAAGAGGAGCAGAGACACTGCTGGGCTCCACCCACAGGGCATGGAAAACATGAAACTCAAGTGCAGTTAAATTGGCCGTAATTGCTGGGGCTGCTGTGCCCATCACAGTGCAGGAAAATTGCAGCTCATTAAGTCAAAATTTGTTAAATAGCGTATAGAGAATTAATGGTCTGAAAAATGGTTGCTTGATTCCTCCCTGTGATTTATGGAAAAACGAGTCCTGAGCTTTACGTTTGAACTGGGAGGTTGACCTAAGTTCACCAAAAAGAGAAGCAGAAGTGCTGACCAAAGCAGAGGGAGGCACAGGGCCAGCAGGGAGGGCCCAGGTGAATCAGCACCTTCTTTATGGCTGAAGATACAGGTTATAAAACAGTAACACCGACTTGTAAAACRGGCCAGAGACTTCCTGCTTTTGCTGAACCTGGGACCTGTGGCACGGAGGAAGATTTTGGCATCGCCTCTCCTCCCTCCTTTTGCTTACACTGCRCCTTGCAGTGTGTTCTATTTGCAAGAGTTTTGTTCTCTTGTGCTGGAGCTTTGAAATGTGTGTAATATTCAGCACTTACAGGGAAGGTGACATTTTTGTTCAGCATAGAAATGAGATGACGTACTGCTTCCAGATATTTGTGAATTAAAAATACAGCTTTCAGATTAAAACTTTGTAGCTACTTAAACTCAGYTGAGTAAGTTGTATTTAATTTTGATAAAAATTGCAGCTACCTGGATTTTTTTGGTTGTTATTTATTTTGTTATTGTTTTGTTTGTTATTAAAGCTGTTATATATATAGCTTACAGAGTTGCCTGTAAGCTGTATGGATGGTATTTTGCACTGAAATACAGCTAGCACAGAAAGAGGTTTCTGAAATAATACGAATCAGCATTGTACTTAATTTTTTCAGTGACATCTGATTTTTTTTTTCTTTACATCTGAATTTCAGCAAAAGCAGAGTGAAGCCCGTTCTATCATTTTGTTCAAAAATCTTCTGGAAGTTTCTTTTAATGCTGTAAAAGGAAAATTAGTGACATTAGGCGACTCTCTGTGAACAATTTGATTATTTTAAGCATTTACTGAGTCGCCTGTTTGYGACTGTCTATGACTTACAACACTAAGGAAGACTCTGACAGCTTAAACTCTTAACTTAAAATCTAGATGATTAGATTATTATACATACAAATGAAATATCTCAGAAAAAAAATGACTTAAAGATTATGCAATGTCTTTCTGACTTTACCCCTAGGGTAAAAAGCTCTGTATATGCAATGCTTTATCTAGTGTTTCTAWAATAAAGTTCCTTCTTAGCACAAATTACTTGATTAGTTTCCCTTAAAATATCTGTCATGATGTTCCTGTGGCAGATCTCTGAGTTTAGAACAGCCTTATCTCAGTCTTAGTAAGCTGAAGTTCCTCTATCATTAATCTGACTTCTTTCTSCATTCACACAGAGTATGTTCAGCACTAGGCTTTGATACCCGTGTGAATGATTGAAGCAAAAACATGTGTTAGAGCCTTTTAAGCTCAGTTTGCATTAAGGCAAACTAAATCTAAGTAGTAGTAATGCTTAAGTGCCTTTTTCAGCCTATGCARTGTGAATTGCAACACAAAAACAACTGATGGCTGAGTTCGGAAAWGCCAAAAACTTCAGTTTGCTGTTGTCGTATTTAATAGCACTGCTAATAAGAGGAAATGAAGAAGTAAAAAGAAGAAAAAGAATGGAGATGAAAAGTGATGAAGGTGAAGTGGTAATTGTAAACCAGCCTTCTGCTGGGTTCTGGAACAGGGGAGATGCAAACCCTTTCTGGCAACCTGATTGCATACACGTGTGTGTGTGTGTATATGAGAGTTACGAATACAGGCTTACGGAATTCATCAGGAATCTCTCAGCGCCCTCRAGTACCCAATTCCGAGAGATGACAGCAGCGCTGCTGGTCTGCCTTGGAAAGGTAGGGTGTAATTGTAGTGTTTAAATGACCATGTTGGTTTGGGTCAGTGGTGCTGCTGTGCAGACACCCTCTCAGCGGTCTCCCTGAGGATGTGCTGGTTAAGTGGATTTGAACCAGGTGCCTTTCCCAGGAAACGAATCCAGGAGCCCTGCTGCAGAGGCCGCCTGTTCTCCTGGGCACGTACAGGCCTGGATCCATAATTCAGCCTTTGGAAAGCCAAGCAGCGTGTGTGGTGGGGATGTTTGTTTCTGTGGACCAGATGAAATCTAATCCAAAACAAACCCTCTGAAGAGCTAATGTAGGTCAGCACCAGATACTTTGATCCACTGAGCCATTTCTTCTGCTCCAGATTATTTGCCAATGTGGGCAGAGCCAGCGTTGTTTACTTTGCCTCTTGGTCAATAGCTAAAGGCCGTGAAAACCCAAGATCTGTACCTGCTTGTCCAAGTCCAGGCACACCTGTAAGTGGCAGGGCTAATATTAACACCCTTCCACATGCCCTGAATGGTCTTTATAAACCTCTGCTAATGGAGGCACTCAGGGAAGCAGAGAAATACTGTGAATTACAGTGAGTCAAATGGCTAAGTTGTCGTTACCTTAAGAAATTCTAATCATGTTTAGCCTGTTTGTTTGTTTCTTAAGTTGCTAAAAATCAGTTTCTCTTAATTTCCTACTTTTATGTAGACTTTTAATTGCTTGTGTGCTTCTTACTCTATCTATTTCATCAAAAATATTGGGAATTTTGTAGCAGTTATCAAGTGAGAGCAAGACTTAAAAAAGAAGAAAGATTGCCTTCTAGAAATGCCAGTATTTCTGGTATCTTTCTGTACAGTAAGATTTTGTGAATCAAGACAGGATTTTTTTTTTCCCCCCCCCTTGGGCAGAATTCATCAGTTTAGGGTTTTAACTGGCATTTTTATTTTGAAAATTTAAGTTGGAAAGTTTTTTGAAAACTAAGTTTAAGTGTTAAACTTATGGTAAATGGCTAATGATAAATTATTTTATTTTGAAGTAATATTTGTCCGAGTTCTCCCTCTTTGTCCTGTATAAAAGTGCAACTTTAGTCTCATCAATTCTTCATGATTTTGCACAATGACTACTAGCAGAGCATCCTCTGACTAATAGTCAGAAATAGTGAGTTACATTTCCTTATTAGATCTTTTCAGAATCCAGGCTTTTGGCATTTTTCTTCCAGGATTCCTACTGATGGGGTCATTTAAAACATTAGTCCTTTATTTAAAAAAAAATCTGAGTGCAGTAGCACAAATTATCAAATTCATTTTGCAGAATTTGCTTTTTATTAAAGCCAGTGATTTTTTTTTAAATTAAATGCTTTGCAATATAAAGAGCTTTTCTTTAAATTATTCCATTACCTTGCAACTAGCAAAAACATAATAGCTAGCATATTTTGTTCGCTCAGGCTGAAACATCTCTCCATTCAATTTTTTATAATGATTTCTAAAAGCTATTGTTAATCGTCCGCCTTAATACGGCTCTTGAAAGAGGAATGAGACTCAATTTAAAATGAAGAAAATAGTTGAAAAGTCAAAATGTGGAATTTGTAAGCCAGTAAGATTTGCCTTCCTATGAATGCTGCTCACTTCTGCTCAAGACTATATTTCTTTTATTTCATTATCCCTTTTGCAAATTTGTTAGTGTTAGACACAGCTAAACTGCTTCATGCCTTAGCCTAAATTAAATGTAATACTGTTTCCTCTAGACTGTTAGTAGGTAGCCTCAACTCAGGATTTTTGATGAGTATTTATAACAGTGTAACAGGAAAGAGTAAAAATTAATGGTCTTGTAAACGGAAGATTCGAGGCCACCGAAACCCTCGTCGCAGGGTCCTGTTGAGCAGGAGAGCGTTACTGTTTTAAAACAAAATGTGACGGTTGTTTTACCCTTTGAGAGCTGATATATGTTAACTGGAAAGTGGAACCTGCGTGCCTCTATAGGTTCTTTTTTTAGGTTACTTCTCAGGACTTAAATGCTGCTTGATCTGGATCAGGTTCTCATAATAGACTGAGAAAAGGGCATATATGGGAGGAATCAACTCATTTGCCCAGTCTGGAAGTATTAACTGTTTAAGAAGTCTAACATAACCTGCTTATTTCTTTTAACTAGGTCCTGGCAGCCAGTTGAGATGGCAAGTTTTGAAGCATTTCTAATTTTAGTATCTTTAGTAATGACCTGGAAGGGAAGGCCCCGAGTGTTTGCAAATAAAACACGGCGATGCTAATTCGGGAGGTGTCGAGAACTTGAGCGGGCAGGCCAGGGGCAAGGAGCAGCCACATGGAGACGTGCTTTGGTATGTAGAAACGGTGTGGTCTGATTGTTCTGTGAGAGAAAAGCTTGAAAAGTGGCAGAAGAAGGAAAGAAAAATTTGAAGGAAGCCTAAAACAAGTCAAAAACCCCTCAGTCAGTCGTAGCTGGGTGTGCTCCAGAGAGCTGCCATGACCTGGTGGTGAGTACGTCAGGGAACACAGGAGAACAACAGTTCTAGAGTAAGTAACCTCAAGGACTCATTTGAAACTTGGGCATGTTTGCCTGCAAGTGCTCTTATGTTTCATTTTTTTAACCTGTATGTTTTATTTTTTTAAATCTGGAAAGTTACTTTTTTTGCTTCAAACCTTATTTTAAAATACCGTCACAAACATGGTAGCAGCAAAGTCTAAAAACTTGGTTTAGAAATTCCACAAATGCTTTCTTTCAATAAATGTTGTGACTTTACAATATTTTTAAGGCTTAAGTTAATAAATTTCTTAACCAAGTTTGAAAGGTTTTGCCACCATAGTTTATCAACTTAACATAAAATTAAATTGCCGGAGCTCAAGGTTTTGAAGATTGTTCTGATCTATGGCCACTATGAATTTGTTGTGGGTGTGTGGGTTTTTCTTTTTTTCTTTAATTTTGTTTTGCTCGCTTTTTCTGGTGACCGTCAGAGAAGGTGAATTCAGTAGTTTTTCTCGAAACGACTTAGTCAGCAGAAGCTCTGGAAGTTTCTGCATGCCTTGCTGCGAAGGAGGAGCGCCTGCTCGTGCTGCGCTGGGGAAGGAAGAAAAACATGAACAAATTTGGTATCTGCGAGAGCTGCTAGCGTTTTAGAACCAACGGGGTAGGAAACAGTTGCTAAAGTGTTGAACTGTTAATTCMTATTTACAGGGCATTTCCTTTTCACGGGGCTTGCTGAACATTCAGAAGTTCAGCAGTATTCAGAGGTCTAGTAGGTGAATGTCTGAGTCGAGATTTTTTTTTTATGGCCACAAACAAAGAAATAGATATGCAGAATGGTTAAAATAAAATTACATTACATTTAGAATTGGCTTTATGTGCTTTTGGCTATCGYTGCTTTGCTGTTTCTGTTTTGTTCGTGCTGTGTTGTTCTCCTTATTGACCATGCACAATTTACCCTGCCTAAGTCACCTTCTTGGCTRGATATTGTTTAATGTTGCATTTCATTAATTCTTGTTTATAAGGCTTAGAGTGGCTGTCCGACCTGTATTCCAAAGCAATTGGAAAGTATTTTGAGGAGGYGGGAGTTTCCAGGGACAGGAAAGACTTTTTCCCTTGAAGTTGCTCATTTGGCAGAGACAACCACCTTGCTGTCTGTTTGTTAAGATACCTCCATTCTGCACAAATTGCAAAACTCTTTTTTTTTTTTCCCCCCCCCCCCCCCCTTTTCCCCCTCTATTCACGTTGAGGTGTTTTTTTGTGTAAAAAAATATATGAAAGACGTGTCCTATATCTCAGGTTTTGCAACCCCTCTAATTCCATTTGAGTCTGGATTGTCCTGTTAAATTCTGACAAAGRACTTTTGCTAATGAGATCCAGGGATAGCTCAGAGCCAGCGTTTGGAATTCTGTAACGATGCTGCTGAATTCTTGTTCAACACGTAAACTTGTTTTTTCTATAACAAGTAGTTGGGAATATACTGAAAGATCCAGTGGCAGGCACCGGAATTTTAGGAAAGTCTTTGCTTTGGTTAAATCATGTTAATCCTGTGAGAATAACAGGAAGGATGCCCAAGGGGCAGAGTCATGTATCTTTGAATCCTTTTTCTTCTGTTCCCCTGTAATCCCACTCTTCTGTTCCCCTGTAATCCCACTCTTCTGTTCCCCTGTAATCCCACTCTTCTGTTCCCCTGTAATCCCA
>NW_020454427.1:2918771-2960486 GCF_003342845.1 Nothoprocta perdicaria | reverse complement strand
TCTTCTGTTCCCCTGTAATCCCACTCTTCTGTTCCCCGACCTCCAGGATGATGTGCAGGGAGGAGGGAGGGGATCTGTGTTTGGTGGGTTTGCCCTGGTCTGCGCTCCAGCGACTCCGCGCAGTGCTGACCCTCGAGTTTGATGGTAACATGAATGTGAAGTTTCACCCTCTCTTTTTCTCGTAAAGTCCCTTCCGATGAATTGTGCTGCCTGCTGTGTTCTTCAAGCAGTCAAATAGCCCACCCTTGGTAAATGCTTTACAGGATATTCAGTTGTGTGCGAGTCACCTGCAGTGGGAAATCTAAGCTTCAGAAGYGCTTCTATAACTGCATAGGCTGAGGACTGACCTAAAACCGATTAATCACTGGGTATTTAAGTGCATTATCTACATGTTTGTGTTTCTGAATGAGATAAGAAGCCTCCTGAGATGAGATGAATGGGATGAGTAAATAAATTTCAGAACAAGTGTTAGCTTTCTGCAGCACAAGTCCTTTTTCCCGAGTTACCTGCGTTTTTCCCAAGCTAGCCACTGTCCTGTTTTTTTTCTGCATCYATCCGTTAATTTCTGCAACCGTAACAGTTACAAATAGGTGATACACAATTCATTCTTTCATTAAAGTTCCCTCCAATTATCCCTTTGGATGAACAGTCACCATGCAGAGGTCTGAGCTAAGGATGGTTGTAAAGCGATAATCCCAGTTCTTGCTGTTGTGCTGCTGGTCACATTGATGACTGCTCAGCAGGACCTGTTGGGGATTCAGGCCTCCGCTTCACAGGTTTTCGAGTTTCCCCTTGTCTCTGGGAATGAATCCTGTTCTGTTTCCATAGTCAGAGGCCCTGGACCATCGTGTATAAACGAGCTGCTGTGCAGAAGCTTTGTTTGTCCCGGGGTGTTACACGAGATGCAGCAGCGCAAGGGAGACTTTGTGCAGGTGCTTCAGGGTCCGGGTGCGGAACGGGCCTCGCCGGCAGCAGCTCCGTTCTCCGAGCGTGGGTTCGAGTCTCGTTCCTGCCCATTTTGTTCCYTGCTTGTGATTTAACACCCGGGGTGGGTCAGCACGGGCTGGCACTGATACCGCAAGATGTCTGCGCCGGTGRTTCACTGCTTCCCCTTCCCTTGTGCCAGCGCAGCTTTTCAGCAGCTGGATGGCAAAACAAATTCGGCTGATGAAGCTAAATGAAGCCCTGCTTGGGTTGGTTTGGGGCTGGGCAGGTTTTACCTCCTGTTAACTGCATGGTCACACAAATACTAATGCTGTCAAAAGATGGGATTTAACACAGGAGTGGCCCAAGTGATAAGCAAAAGCTGGTGAAAAACTTCAGCGTGGCCAGCAAGTTTGATAAGGGTGCGTTCAAAAAACAGGACTCTCAGCTTGGGAAGTGCCTGTAAGTACATAGTTGTCTGTGTGACCTACACGTATCGGCCTTGCTGTGTTTTAGATGAGTTAATTCTTTACCTGCAGATTGATTCAGGGAAAGGAGTTAATCCATGCTCCCTTGTCCTAGGCGAGTAGGAATGGTAATGGAAATGATGATAGGAATGTCCTAGGTAGGAATGGTAATAGGAATGTCCTAGGTGAGTAGGAATGGCTGTCCACAAATTAGGAATAGATCTTTGTATCTCCTATAAAAGCTGGTTCTCTTTTTTCTGTATTAGGCTTCCCTTCCCCCTCCTGTTTTAATGTTTATGTAACTGGGAGATAGCAGGCAATTCTTGATGTGATAGTGTTGTCTTCAAGCAAAGATTTGTTCAGGTTAGTATGAAATAGGTTGCCTCTGAAAAGCTAAGGTGAAAAATGAATGGGCCACAATAGCTGTACTTCCAAGTTTCTGTTACATGATAAAGGTGTGGACTACAGCAATAACTTGCATAGGCCGTGTCCAGCAGAGACAGAGGGTGAGCATCTTTTGGCTTTTTGCTTCTCTGAAGATTTTAGAAATCCAATAGATAGAAATTCTGCTAATTTTAAGAAATTTACAAGTGAAGAAAATGCAAGTTTTATGTGTGGCAACCTCTACTCTGCAGACAGTAATTTAAGCTTTTGAGTGTGTGTATGGTATTTCCTGCCTTGAACTTCTGAAAGCAAACTGTCCATTATCCATCCTCATTTAGAAGAATTGGAAGCATGGGGTTTTATTTGCTCATTGTCTAATATTCCAAGTTTTGGCATCTCATGCGAGGGAAGAGAATTTAATAGCAGAAGGTCCAGATTTCATACAGCCCAGAGCACTTTCATTTTAGCCCAGGGGATATTTGTTCAGACACTGTCCTTGAGCTGCCCATGTGCAGGTAGCCTGTTCTGGCTGCTCAGATTCCCATTAAAGTAAGTGGAGATTTACACAGGCATGAAAATTTTCTCCTGTGAGTTGTAAAAATTAAAAAGTTCGTTTCTCTTGATTAAAGCCATAAGGATATTTGTCTTAACTTGCGTTGTGAAAAACTGTTTCTGGTTTAGCACAGTGTAAAAAGGCTTTACACCCTTTTTTTACACTGTTTACACACTTTTTACAATGTTTACAGTGTTTTTCAGTCAGGTTTGATAATGAGTTGCATGGCTAGATGGGCAAGTACTGTTACAACTAACCCGTGCTTCATCAATTCTGTTCCAGCAGCAGCAACTTGAGCTAAGGGATTCCTATTGGTCAGCTTGGCCAATTCTCAGGGGTATCAGAAGCCACACTTTTTGATAAGAACGTAATATGAACAACATAATGAAGGTTAGATATAAAACTGTGATTAAGGTATGTAGGTTGGTTGATTTAAACACAGCCTCTCACAGTTTTGCTCTTGAATGTGGCTGGAGCCGAAGGGTTTAAAACCTCCAGGAAAAGTCAAGGAAAAGAGGCAAGGAGTGGAGCTTCGGAAGCAGAACTGTGGCAGTGGGATTGTAAGGTGCAGCCACAGTGTTTCCCTGGTACAGATGAGTTCCACAGGATTTACAAGCAGTATTGCTGTTATGCTTATTAATGTCCTTATATATTATTGAAGGAAGGGTGCCTGGGGTCCTCTTTCCTGGAGGTCCCTCGGGAGCAGGTTTAGGAGGGGATAGTTGATTCTGATGGCAGCAGCCGATACCAGCCGGCCGCCCCGTGCCCTTCTCCGTGATTTTGCAAGCGATGGGTCCTTGGTGCCCTCTGCAGAGCCCCGGGCTCTGCTGGAGCAGCCTCTTCCTCACCCACTCGCTGATGAAGGAGCGAGGAGCATGGGGCCCTGGGGGAGAAGGAGCCCTCCTCTCCCCTGCTTCCCTGTGGATGGAGCGTGTGAAGGTGCTGTGTAACACAGGTTTTTTTCAGCCCTCTCTTTTGTTTTGTTTTGCTCTTGTTATTTTCAGGTAGGAAATGAAACAGACGTCGCCAGATGTCAGTTTTAACACGGTAACGTTTTCACAGGTAGTCTTTGATTAGTGAGAATAGGAGAAGGGATCAATCAGTCATTATCCTAATCTACTCTCTGCTGGTGTGTGCACAGTTGCAAGCCAAAGAGCAAGAGCATCTCCATCAAATGTGCCAGCTTGTTCTGTTGCACCAACCTGTGTCAGATAAGAGGGCAGTTATGGTTAATTTGGGTGCATATTTCTCGCCCTCTCACAAAGGTTTGCACTTACTAGAAAGACACTAAAACAAATTTCCCTTCTTCCTTCCTCCCCACATGCTCTAAAAGAGAATACACTGAAGAGAAAAATAGTGAGGGGGGAATAACTGTGAGGGAAAGAGCAAAACAGGAAAGGTGGGAGAGGAACGGCAAGAACGGGGTGAGGGTGAGTGGAAACGAATGGGCTCGTGGGCTYATGCATCATCTCTGCTCACCCCGCGTGGTGCGAGGTGCAGCAGGACCCCACAGTCTGCAGTCCAAGTTGTCCAAGGGGGTGGCATTTCTGTGCTCCAGCAAGGGCTTCATAAGCAAGAGCTTATGGAAGGCCTCCATAAACTTCAGGATCTGCCACGAGGAGCGTTTTTATGGTGCTGCGCTTATATGGTTGGGCTCTTCCTGGCTCTGTCGTGGCTCTCCGCGATCCTTTTCCTTTTCCTCCTGCTCCTTGGCTCCTTCCCAGGACACGTAACAGTGGTGTGAGGGTGTTTTGCTGCTCTGTGCCACGAGGTGCTGTGTAAATGCAGGCTGCTGCGCCGTGGGGCTGATTCTTTGAGCAAGATCTTCTCTCAAGCTAATCCTCAATGGTTATAATCACTAGTTTGTTCCCCTAGCAAAATGAGATTATGGTGCGGAGATCAGGTTGTATTAAGTGTGTTAATCTGCTTCTGTTTGCTGAAATATACCTGGTGCTGGAAACTCTGTTGTTTCTTGTGTTCTTCCTGTGATCTTTTCCTGGTGAAATTATTCGTCCTGTTGATGGAAGCCCCTCTATCTAAAGGTTGTAGGCTGTAAGCTCATGAAAATACTGCTTATAAAATCAAGACATTTGTATATAAATCTTTGCACAGTATGAGGACAGTATAGATACTTTCTGAAAAACATTTAGCAGGGCCACTGGTAACGTGAAGTAGAGGAGATCTAAGTCCTTTGGTCACTAACATTGTGCAAAAATTAAGTAGAGGCAACGTGTTTGCTACTGCCTGGTCCCTTTATCGGCCCAGTCGTGACAGGACATCTCTCGTGAGCAAGGCCGTAATGTAGCCTGTTTGTTCAATCCTTGGATTTGTTTGTAAGGTATGAATATTGGCAATATTCCCACTGATCTAGATGATAAAATTGACTGAAGTTGCTGATTTCTTCCAAACATGAGAACTTTTTGCCTGGGCTGGCGGCTTTTGCTTTATGTCTTTGGTTCCGAATGCTGCTGCTTTGGCCACATGGGGCCTTCGTGGCCCCCTGGGTGGCAGGGCAGCAAAATGCAAGAGCTGCTGCCCTGCTGAGGTTGTGCTGCCCTTGTAGCAACGTGGGGTATTAATAGTTTGTGTGTCCGTGGCAGCTGCTGAGCTCCTTGATTGAGGAACTAAGCTTTCTTCAAAGTACTGTTTGTAGCCCTCTTGATTGCAGAGGGGTTTGAAAGCGTTCACTGGATGTAGTTAAAAATTGAGCAACTAAAAGCAAAATTACATGTTATAAACATTAAAAAAATGAAGTTTTGGAGAGCCTCGTGGCCTGTGAGCACCCGTGGTGCTGGGTGCTGGTGAGGAGTGGCACYGAGACCGACCTTCCCACTTGCACATCACTGAGGCCGCTTCTCCTGCCTTGGAGACCTGCGTGGTTGTGGCTCCAAAAGCTTTTCCACCGTGGTTAGGTCTCCTTTTAGCTTTAAGCTTATTGTTCATTTATGACATGAACATATTCCTCTCCTCTCATCTTGAATTCCCTTTTGAAATGTCCTTTAACTTCCCCTTTTTTTTTGGCTTCTGTTTTATGCATTACCAAGTCTGTTTTTGTGCTTACGCGCGGGGCTGTTTAGCTTAAGTGCTTAATTGTGGTTTCAGAAAAAAAATACCTCCACATTCTGCAGAGATGAGGTCTAAAGTTTTCCTCGTTAAAACTCTGCTGTGAGCTCTGGGAAAGCTGGCAGAGTTCTCCTGCTCGGAGCAGTCTAAAAACACAGGTTTCATGTTGCAGGCACTGTAACCTCCACGTCCGAGGGACTCTTTGTCGCTATTAATGTTTGCACTTGTCAAACAGAACAAAACAGAACAGGAGAGGAGGCTGCAAGCACCTAAAAAAGTAGGTCAATGGGCCAGCAGGTTATTTGGCCAGAAGAGCACAAGTGACTTCACTGAATCATGCTGGAATTGTTTTCCTCTTGGTAACAGATCATTCTGCTCTGCTTTAACTTCCTATGGTAGTATTTTCATCAGTATGTTAACCATTTAAAAGCCTTCAGCTGGTGCTGGGGATGAAGAAACTTGCCTTTTTTAAATGAATATATACATATATATATATGTATATGTGTACATATATATAAAAAGGGAGTAATTCCAGCATTTTCAATAAAACCGATGTTTTCAGTAAAATTAGTATTTGATAGTATTTAGGAGTAGCATAACTTTTAAAATTGAATGTGTTTTAAAATAGAACTTGTAAAGGTATTGGTTGAAATATGTTTCATAGAAAACACTAGATTTATTTTTAGAACAGTAAATAAGGCAGAGAGAAATGAGATACAGGGGAGGGAAAAAACCTGACTTCAATTTCCTTAAAAGCAAAGTTGGTTTGAGGGAAGAAACGGAAAGAAAGCCCATACACGTGCAGAGTAATGGCATAAAGAGACTGGAAGCTGGTGCTGATCAAACTGCTGCAGTGTTGTTGTAGGAAGAGAGCGTCTGCGAGGTAAACTTGGAATGAATATGGGAGTGTTTCTAAGCTGGGTTTGGAAAGGAGGAGTTAATATTAGGCCGTGCCCGGGGAGCAGCAGCGACGCGGCCGGCGACTCTGCTCGTTGGCTTCGGCAGCAGCAGCTTCCAGTGACTGGGATGAGCGGGAGAGGCGCCTGGGCCTTCCCGGCCCTGCACATCCCGGCAGGAAAGGTGGGAAGTAGCAGCGTGAGGAATGAACGGGAACGTAACAGCAGAGCTGCAGAGCTGTGGGAGGCGCCGGGGGCAGGAGTGACCGGGATTTCAGATGAACCAACGTGAGAGCTCGAGGCGGAACCGAAATTGTTTCCCTTATCGAAGAGAAGTGTCGACTTTAAAGCAAGGTGCATTCTGCTAGGCAAGTAGTTGGGTCTTTATTTGAAGCAGGACATTGCATTTATAAATTACTCTTGGCTTTCAAATAAAATTGTATGTTTGGAACTGTTAATTTAAAACCTAAACTCTCTTCTTTTTGTTTTTTTCACAGTTCGGGATTTAATGCTTTTCTGCAGAAGAGAATACATTTAGCTCTGTTAGTGTTCTGAAGCAGCAGCCTTTCATCACTGAACATCACACTTTAACAAACCTCAAAGTGTAAAAGGTAAAATTATTTCCTATAAATAAATTCTATTGGCTTTATCATCAACACTGAGTGGTTGAGAAGCAGATATGAAGCAGTGTGTTTGGTTTTTTTATTTATTTCTATTTTTTTGCCCACAACGTGAATGAACTTGACTCTGAAAAATGCATGAAGTCCTTCATTTTTTTTTGTATTGAACTTAAAGGAATTATTTGGAATTATTTCTGCAGTTATATCCATTGACTTGTGTAAGTGCTGAGAATACTGAGCATTTTGCATTCTGGATGAGAAGGATCAGGCCCTTAAGTGAGATTAAAAAAAAATTTTTACTTCATATTCTTAGTGACCATTTCCTGTAGTCTTTAAAGTACTTTTAGCTCTTTGTCTTGGATACCAAATTAAAGCGTTCAGCATGACATAGTATATGGATCCCCTAACATTTGAATGATTTATTGATTTTTAGAAATGATTTGCTTTGCTAAAGTGGAAATACTTACTGTCAAAATCTGATTCTGCCTAATGACAATGTAATTTATGTCACAGGTGAAGAGTTTTTGCAGTTAGCTGTTTATACAGTTTTCTTTTGCAGGTTAATGTGAAATTGCCTCATTTGTTCAATGGAATTTCATATTATTCTTGATAACAATAATGTTGGGTAACAGATTTGCTTGAAAATGAATGTAGATCTAAAAATTAGGAATTTGTATGTACATTGTATAAGCTACGTGAGAAAAACTTTCTAATCGGTGTTCTGATATCGAACTTAATTTCGTGCCAGTGTTGGTGGTGGGGTAGGATAGTGAGTGATGTTTTGTAGTTGTTTGGGTTTTTTGTTTGCTTTTTTACTGTTGAGCAACCTGCCTGTAGATTGCCCTTGACAAAAGCTGGAACAAAAGCTTCTTCAGGACTTTCCTTCTGACGGATGTTCGAGTAGGTCTGTTGCTCCCGGATCCTTGGCCAGCTGCTTTGGGGGATGCGGTGTGTGGGGAAGGGCAGAGCGGTTGTTGCTCTGAAGAGCTTGTCCCATGAAGGGACAGTTGGCTCCCACTGTCCTTGCTCTGCTGCTGCGTTTGCCCACAGACACCCTTGCGGGGAAAGACCTGATCTTGGGAGGCAAATCTGCCTGTCTGTGGCTTATTGTAGACCCCAAGGCCATTTCTTTGGGCCAGAATTTTTCTTCCTTAGTTTCCCTTTCTGGTCAAAACTCCCAGCAAGATTTTCCTGGAATGTTCTGCACACTGCCTGGATCATTGTGCGGCAGTTGCCATATTTCTTGTGCTGTTAACACTAGGAGCTCCATCGAATTTGACGCTTGCAGAAACAAATTACTCCTTCTGAGAACAAAGCCTTCCTGCTGAAACCGTATTATCAATAAGTGGCTACTTTAAGAAATGACTGACTGAGCTATAACATTCACACAGTTTATAGAGATCATGTTCTTGCAGGTATCTTAGTGCCAGCTTTTCACGTGTCTAACAATGTGCTCAAGAAAAAAATAAAGTATGAAATACTAGCTGTGAAATACTATTCTCCAAATGCTTTCTATTTGCATAGTTTCTAAATGTGTTACTTCTAAGGAGGTTGCTTTGTATCTTTTCAACCTTCAAAATCATATTTTTTAGTATATTAATGGAAAAAAAAACCCCAAAGGACAGAAAGCTATACCTGAGTTCAGAGCTAGAAGATGGTTTTGTGTTGGCTTAGCCCAAGTTCATTCACTGTGCCTTATAATGAAACAGTGTTCTCTTAAACTGTCATGTAGAATGAAATATTCTAGTTCAGACTGTGATGTTAATGAATTTTGCATTAGATAAGGTAGAAAAGAGAGGAGAAGGTTAAGAGCACCGTGTTGAGCCAATGTAACCATTAACATACTCTAGTGAAGAGCATGATTGTTCTTTCGAAGTCATGTTTTCATTTTATTTTTTTCTTTTCACAGGCAAACGTACAAATGTCTACCACAAGACTAAAGTGTGATATGTTATGTTCTTTACCATAAGCACCCATAAAATGAGCTCCATTGCAGACAGGTAAGCAAATAGTAGTTCTTTCTCTTTGGGATGAATCTTAAAATGCACCACTTGTTTTGAACTGTGGAACCGTATATGTTTAATTCAAGTTAATTTTTAAAGTTTACTTTTTTATTTTTTTAATAGTACTTTAGTATTTGATTGGGGAAACAAATACATGTAAATGACTAGGGATGTTGCATATGACAGTGAAGTGGCCTCATAACCTATTTCAGTGGAAAAGCAATAGCTGGAGACTTGGTTTCTCTTAGATTTCGTGACCTGGCCTTTTTTCAGTAGCTTAGGTGAGCATCTGTCCTTAATATGCTTTGTACTGTCATTTTGGAGAATTTGAAAAAAATGAAGTTTTCATCAAACTTGCCGAAGGCTGAGCCCATTTTGAGTAAATAACAAAGGCAACTGAAGAGTTAAACTTTTAAAATATGTGTCTGATGTCTTATTTCCCGATGTGTTGAATTCTACTGTAATTTTGGTTTTATGAATATATGAATTTCTTTTAAAAACTTTAGGTTTGTATAATAACATACAAAACTATTGCTTCCTAACAACACTGCCTATTGTAATGTGCAATTGCTTGATGGTTTGGCAGGTGTAGGTCAGAGCTGAGGTGAGCTTTCTAGAAAGACAGACCTTTGCCTCAAGGAAAGGAAGATATTAAGATGAAAAATTGAGAATGAACACAAAGAAGCCAGCAAGAAGGCAATGCTGCTAGATAGAGAAGAAGTCAGAGAAATAAAACCTGAAAGTGTATTATATAGCAGTTTTGGAAACCATGACAGTTTTGTGTTGGCCTTTAAAATAAAAGGAAACAAAAGTGATGCAAGAAATACACTGAGGTGTCAGGAGGGAGTGAAAGGAACATACATTTTCGTTCTGATATTTTAAGACCTCTTAAAGATTTTTAAGACCTAAAAGTGCATGGAAGGACAGTTGTCAAGTTGAGGAAGAAGGTGATGGACCTTGCAAGATAGCACAATAAACCAAGTGTTTTGTTTCTTGTTGTATTGGAGATAATGCCTTTTCTCAGTATTTTTTCTTCATTGTAATTGCCTCTGCAAGGAGGAAACATTACACACTGACATTTATTTATTTATATTTCCCCAGGAATGATGGGAGCATTTTTGATGGGTTGGTGGAAGAAGATGACAAAGATAAAGCAAAAAGGTAAGTTTTCCAGTTACTTAGTGCAAAGGCTTGTGCTCTACTTACCTACCTAGGATTACAAGGAAAATTTCTAGAGAGGCTGAAGTTGTGATGCCTAATAAATAAATAACCATCTTCATGAGCATTTGTTTTTACTATTATACTTCTGGTATCTTGTGTATTTTTAACTGTAGTTCAATTATTTGTACTTTTATCCAATTATACTTCATTCTAAAGGCTCAAATGCACCCCTCCACCAGAGCCAAGAGGTTGTTTTCCAAAAATGGTCACTTGAGAATAAATTGAGAATAATTATTTTGGCAACAATTCTCACAGCAGATTTTAAAGGGTAGTTTGCATTACAAACCTGTTAGTTATGCAGTAGTATGTTAGTTAGTATGTCCAGTTAGTATGCAGTGGTTAATAGAAGAAGTCGTTGTTATAAAATACTTTCACTTTTCTTTTTCAGAGTGTCTAGAAACAAGTCTGAAAAGAAACGCAGAGATCAGTTTAATGTACTTATCAAAGAGCTGGGTTCCATGCTTCCAGGTAATGCCCGGAAGATGGACAAATCCACTGTACTGCAGAAGAGCATTGACTTTTTACGGAAGCACAAAGGTAATTCTTTGCAACATGGAAGAATGTTCATGATTCTTGATTTTTTATGACACTTACCACTTACTTTTATGACACATCACTTACCAGAAAGAAACACTAAGCATTTTAAAACTCTTTTTAAGGAATTTTTCTCAAGAATGGTATTTTGTGGTAGCATTGATTAGATATTTTTTGGCAACCCAAAAATCTGTGTTTTCACTAAACTTACACTTTCTTATGGCTATTTGATCTTTCTGTAAAATCCTTTTTCCGTATACTTCTGTTCTTAGTATAACACTTTGTAGTTCACTGTCAGAAGTAAGCTCCAAAATTCCTTTTTGTCTCAGGAAAACGAGCTTTTTCTCTCTTTCCCCAAGTAATTTCTGAGCACAGATACTACATGGAAAGCAACAAGAACAAAAGAAGCAGCTACTAGGTTATATGAGAAAATAAGGAAAGCTATTTAAAACAGATGCATATTTATACATATTCATATATGCATATTTATGAACAGTGTGTTCATCAATTTAGACTGTTATACTCCTTGTTTTCCATACTGCAGTGCATCTCATACAGCTCGTTACCATTATTGCTGAAGTCAGCCTGTGCCAGCTAGCTTCGCTCTGCAGGAATTTCCTATGGAAATTCCTGGAACAGTCTTTTGGCAGAGGTCAAAGCTTGCCCCACTTCCCGGGGCAATGGGGACTGACAGGTGGGAAGAGGAGACTAATCTCCTTGTAAAATAGTGGAGAGAATACTTACTATATCCGTAAGCATCTTTATAGCTAATGAATGAAAACTGGAGAAGACTGAGCAACTTTTGTCTTTTCCTGCTGTTTTGTAGGTCGCTTAGTAGGAGAAAAAAATGATGTTTTTTGGAATGTTGCTACTTATATTAATACTTATATGTGTGTTTGTTTGTAGAAATCACTGCACAATCAGATGCCAGTGAAATTCGGCAGGACTGGAAACCGACATTCCTTAGTAATGAAGAGTTCACACAGTTAATGTTAGAGGTGCGTTGCTTCTCTCTTCCTGGAAGTAGAATATTTCCTCACAGAGATTGATTAAAACGGTGAAATCTTTGTTTAATGGAATGTCTTTTCACTTCCATATTTTAATTGTTAATTGCATGCTTTCGTCAAAGTGAGCAACCTGATTTTCTGTATATACAGTTACACGTAATAGCACTTTTAAGTGTATTTTCAAAGAAATAAAATATTATAGCAGAGCAAGTCCAAGAATATGTGTATTTACCATCACAGTAAAATTGATATTTTGAATTATCACTGTAAGGAGTGATAATGGTTGATCTAGTCAGATAAACCGTTGTTATAGTTAATATTTTCATGTAAGCATAATAGGTTTTTTTTAACATATCCACTACATCTTCTGAACAAAAAAAAAGTTTAATTTCTTTGCATGTTACGGTTTGGAGGGCGGGGTATATAGGTATTACTTTGCTAAAGATTACCTGACTTACTGGATTACTGTTAAAACAAGCTTTCAGTTTTAGCTGTTGATTCCTTGTAAATAAGAGCAAGTGATATGCGTCTTACCATTAAAACAATTTACAATAATAGCTAAACAAAAAATATTGAAGTAAATGGAAAAACACTTTATTTTCTTTCCAGAGTTAAACCTGGTTATTGAAGTAGATATTTAAAAATTGAGAAGTTCCAAATTTTTTGTATTTAAAATCATTTCCTCTTTGAATTTTTTTTCCCTTCCCTAAAACGTTAGTTGCTTCTGCTGTAGGAGGTGGTTTGTAGCTCTTTTTGGGGTTTTTCACCAAGATATTTTACAAAATTCACATTCATAGAGTTAGTGGCTATAAAATCAGAACATGGTAATATAAGTTTAAAATCTTTTCCCAAAGACATGTGAGCTTTAACCATATTTATAAATATGGTTCTCTCATGCTTTTATGTCTGGTAGTATTCAAATAAGATAGTCCTGTTGTTATCAGTGGAAATAGGTTTGAGTAAAAGATAAAGCAGTCAAAACTGGATCTTAGGCTTTTGAAGTTTTAATAAAAATCTTACTATAAATTTCTTTTAGTGAGATTGAGACTCCTGAAACTTTAAATGCAGAATTATTTTTTTTCATTATAGCTTTTCTTCCTCTCCTTGCTTTTACCGTTAGATAATAATCTTTTATTATTTAAAATGATGATAGAACTGAAAACTGTGGATAGGGTGGGACGTGGGAGAAAGGGTGGTTGAGATGTGTATGGGCTTGCTTCTGTAAACATTTAAGAAATCATTTAAGAACATAACAGAATGGAAAATATAATGCTGGTAGTTCAGAAACAAGATTCAAGTGTCAGTAGCCAAAGGTATTTTTGTTTTTAGAATAAACTAAAGTTGGTCTACATTTCTTTCCGTGTTGAATATAGCTTAACTGCCTATTATGTTTAATTTCAGGCTCTTGATGGTTTTTTTTTAGCAATTATGACAGATGGAAGTATAATATATGTGTCTGAAAGCGTAACTCCCTTACTTGAACATTTGCCAGTAAGTATGAACTGCAGACTGTTCATGTATCGGGTTTGTCTCCAAGAGCCCTTTGGCCATGAGAAGCCCTGATCTTTGGTCCTCCTGACGTTAGAGCACACGTGTACGTTTTGTTCCAAAGCTGCTCTCTTCTCCTCAGGACAATTCCTTTCTGTTATTTGTCTCCTCTACTACACATTTCCTTTGGAAACACAGAATGCAGTCAGCGCTCGGAAGGATTATGAAGTAGCAGAGTCAATATCTGCCTTTAGTGTAACTGAAATAACTGAGAGCTGAATGTAAAATACCCTTTAAAGGTCACATATGCTGTGGAGTCTATGGTATTACATTGCCAGTTCCGTGTATGTAGTTGCAGAACTGATTATAAAATTTATTCCTAAGATAAATTCTAATTATATGTAATTAATGGCAACATAGTGACCTATGTAATGTAGAGGATGGCTTGATTTCTTGTTCTGAAGCTCTTCTCTAATGTTTTGGACACCACCAACACTAAAACAACACTGAAATTTCTAATTCAAATATTCCTTTCCTTGGAATTATTATATCCCATGGATATTAATACAAACTCCAGTGTATTTTAATGTGGTGCAATGATTCATAGTGTCAACTTTCAGATAGGTCAAAATATATATATATGTATATATATTTTTTTTCTTCATGCTTAATATTCATATCCCAGTAGGTAGACTTACTGAGTCAGTAATATTTTATAGCTGTTTATCTGACCTCTGTGTGTGTGTTTTTCTTTCTTTTTTTCCCTTTTTATTTTCATTAAAGTTTTGAGCTTTGTGACATTGCATGGCTTGCGTAATTATATCTTTTTATTTCAGTCTGATCTTGTGGATCAGAGTATATTCAATTTTATCCCAGAGGGGGAGCATTCAGAAATTTACAAAATATTGTCTTCTCATCTGCTGGAAAGCGATTCATTGACACCAGAGTACTTAAAATGTAAGTAACAGTGCTAAAACCTATTAGCTCTGTATTGCGTATTAGCAATACTTTCTTCTAGTACTATTTAAGCAGAAATAATTGAGTGAACCCTACAGAATGAAATGTGACCCATGTGGCTTGGATGGATGTGCATTTTGTGCTCTTTTTCTCTGAAGAGATGTTCATCCTGTATTGTTTCACTCCTTGAGTTTCATATATATTAAAAATACTTGTCTATATAGCTTGTTTATACAATTCTAGCTGTTGTCAAGAGAAGTTGTTGTCTTGGGTATTGTTTTTCAATAAACTTATGGGGCAGCTGTTTGGATTTTTTATATGTTTTCTGCAGCCTTAACATTCATCCCCTTCGTGCACAAATTTTAAAGGAATTTTCCTTCAGATTAGTTACTACCAAATTGGTAAAAAGCAGAGGCTGTTTAGACAATTACAACAATCAATAACATATGCAACTTAATGAAATGAAAAGCAGTAGCAATTTGCCCATGTGCTTCATCAGGCACACAGCCTTTTAATTTTGGTTATTCTTTTCTCAGCAAAAAATCAACTAGAATTCTGTTGCCATATGCTGCGAGGAACGATAGATCCAAAAGAGCAACCTACATATGAATATGTAAAATTTATAGGAAATTTCAAGTGTTTAAATAATGGTAAGTAATTTCAGCCACCTTTAAGTGGTGCATGTGTATATATGTGTGTATGAGTGTATGTATCTGCAAAACTGGTTACAGAAGTTGCCTGTATTCACTTTTAAAATGGAATCTTTATGGATCTCTTCTGTGCCTGCTTTTAATCAGCATTTTCAGTTCTGGATAAATGGATGTAGGTCACAGGTTGTGCCATGATGCAAGAAGCTGTAGGGATACTAAAGAAGAGAATAGGAGTCCCACCTGAAATTCAGGAAATAAATTGTTTTGGGGGCAAAAAAAAAGAGAGCTGTTCAGTACGAACAACTGCTAGAACTATGTTTAGGAAAAAATAAATATATCAGGAGGCACAAAAAATAAGCTTACAGCCACGTAGGTAGCACTCCTGTAGAAAAAGGCATTAGTGTAGAGTGCAGGTTGAACGTGAGTAATCAGTGCTCACCAAATAATTATGCAAATAAAGAAAAGCTGTCTAAAATACGATGTAAGATGTGAAATAATGCCTCTGCATTTCTTTGCACCAAGATGTTTGCATCTGGGAGGAAGTTTTTGACTCTGCACAACAGGAGGAGGTAAAACAGTTGGATAGAGTTTAGAGAAGAGCGGTGAAAGCAGTAATAAGTTAAAAAATAATCACTTAAAAGGTAAGATAGACTGGAGAACAGAGGAGTGAGAAGAGAGAGCCTAGAGGAAGGAAAATACTGCTTTCCTCTACCTGATAGGAAGAGCGAGGAGGAACTGTAAGTTTAAATCGTATAAGGAAACTTCAGTCTACATGGTAGAAGCTCTAATTCAGAGTCGAACTAGAGCCTGTTTGAAGAACATGAGAGAGTTTTGATGTCCTCCTCACTACTTAAATGTGCAGAATGGGTTGTCTGCTGGCAACAACAGATACGGTGACCTGCTCTGAGCTCTAGTCCCTCCTTTGCTCCCGTGATCCCTTCCAGCTCTGTGAATCAGTAGGTGTGATTTGTTTGTTTTCCCCCTGCTGCCCTGATTCTTTCACATATGTAGTTGCTTTGCCCTCATTTTTTTCCCGTTACTTGGTTATTTCTTCAGTTCTTGGTGTTTGAATATGAGAAGAGATTAGAAAAGAAATACTTACCCGAGAATTCAAAAGAAAAAGTTTGCAAAAGCTGATTTAAAACAGAGATTTAAAAGAGATTTTTGAAGATGTGCTCCAGTCATTTTTAATAATTATCAAGGATTACGATTACTGACTTAACAGAAGCGTTGTACTGACTAACTTTAGCTCATGCTAAGTGTAATTTTAATTTCCTTAGAGGAAGTTCCATGATGTTTGTGTTCTCATTACTATTCTACTACTACTGCTGTGTATGTATGTATGCATATGTGTTACATGCAGCATTTTTGCTAATGCATGGTAAATTATAGGGAAGCTGCATTAGATCTAGCAGCCGCTACGAGGCCATTATCTGGTGACGTTACTGCCGTAGCCCTCGGTGCTTGTTTAGTGATTTGTCCTGGCCTCTTCTCCATCCCCCTCAGTTCCCAACTCGGCGCACAATGGATTTGAAGGAACCATTCAGCGACTGCATCGGCCTTCGTATGAAGACAAAGTTTGCTTTGTAGCCACCGTTAGATTAGCTACACCTCAGTTTATCAAGGTACGTGCAAATGGGATTGCTTACTTGACCCTTCTGCTTATATTTGTAATAAAAAACAGTTCTTTTTGACTATTTTGAGTAACTTTTAAATATACTTGAATTGAGAAACTGTGTGAACAAGCACAACACTTCAAATTTTATGAATGGAAACTATTAGGAATTTCATTTTGTGAAACTGAATGTATCTTTGCTTCTTATTGAACAAAYGGATAGGTTTAATGTTATGCAAAGCATCAAATGAAGTTGCTTATGGCCAGCACCTTATCTGAACAATCATTCAGAGTTCTGGTACRCAAGAAGTATATTTAAAAGAAGATTCAAAGAATATAACTTAGTACTGTAAACTCAAAGATAACATTTAGATTAGATTTTCAATTGAAAAAACTAATAATTTAGTTGAATCACTGAGGGTCAAGTCTGAGGTTGTAATGGTCCCTTAGTTTGCTTCACTACTGTTCATTATTCAATAACACTGTAGTATAGGGAACATCTCTTGCTTACTTGCTAATGCTCAGTGAAGAAGTAGATGCGTGTGAGATTTACCGGCTGATTGTTCCTTGACCAAAGTCAGTCAAAATAAACACTTGGGGCAGTCTGTGATTCAATGTGTATATGTTTGTGTGTGTGTGTGTGCGCGCATATGTATATATGTTAAAAAGTGTGGGTATATATGTTAAAAAGTGTGTTGCAGGAAACCTTATGTGCATCCTAGCTCTTTTGGGAATTCTGGGAAAGTGAGGAGCATCCATTTAGATTCTTTTTCACACAGATTATGTTCTTGCCAAAGTTTCTTTCCTCGTGACCTGAACTTATGATCCTCCAGTATCTAAAAATAAAGTTTGTTAAATAGGTTTTAAGACCCTCTTAAGAGTTTCAAGTGATGTCATTCCTCTGAGCAATGTTCTTGTGACTCTTCCAGACTGAAATTAGAGGCACGTTTTTTAATTTGGTTTTGGGTAGCTTCAGTTTAGAAGTTGCACTGCTAACTAGAAGTCGTTTTTTGCCCTGGATGTGACATTGCGTCTCCTGTCACTTAAGTCACTTCTAAATTGTGGTCTTCAAATTTCATGCCAACAAAGGTGAAGAAAAAGCTGGGGGCTGTTTGTTTGTTTTCTCTCTTTTGTAATCATATCGCTTCAAAATATCCTCTTAAAGAACCATAACCTGAAGGAGTGAATAGGAGGGTAGTCTCTTCATCTTTGTTTCTAAATGGCTCCCGTTTTCATAGCTCATCACTCTTGTAATGTACCTTTCCCCAGAGCTCTTTCAGTTCCAGATATTTGCAGAGTACCACGCTCATCTTCCATGACTTTATGTCCTGCAGCAGCAGCTTCCACATCTTACACAGTCTTTAGGATCCTGGCAGGGTACCTGGTCATTGAGAGGCTCTACCTTTCTCCTGCCAGCAGGAATGCCCTTGCAGGCTCCTACAGGTGCAGTAGGCGCTGCAGGCATCCCCATAAGAAACACTTAGGCTCCCTTTTTGCRCTTCCAGGGCTGTCTCCGCAGGCTTGTGTGTGTTACGAGGGCCGCTTCCCAGCTGCAGCGCGGGGGCAGGAGGAGATCGGTGTGGGAGCGCGGCCGGCTCTGGAGCCTGGCTCCATCGCCGCCGCAGCGGGAGGCACACGGCTTGGTAGGGCAACCTCGGGCATCCCTACGTCACTGAAGGAGCCAGCAGAAGTTGATGGATGTGCCCGAGTCGCACGTTGCCGATGCGTGGGAGGCATCTAAAACAACGCGCAAAATCTCCCGACCATCCACTTTTGTAGTGGAAATGCAAAGGTTCTCTTATTCATGAGTGCTGTCTAYCCCTTTAATCCCAGTATCTGGCTGGGACTGTCTTGTCTTTGCTTTTGCTTGATGTGAGTAGAAGCTTTAACTGCAAGAAGGTTGACTTGCGCTTCAGCGCGGTAGGTGCTGGGCTTGACTTTGATCTCACACCGGGGCCGTTCATGTAACATCAACCAAGTGGCAGCCTGGCAGAGCTGAGATTAGGTTCTACCTCAGTGTTACGTACCCGAACATGCAAAAACAATGAGGCTATCAATAAAAAATAACGTTGTAACTGTAATGGAGTAACTATCTTTAGGTAAGTCTGAATTTCAAAAGAGCTTATGAATTAGAATAGAGCAGTTTTGAGAGAGATTTTTATTTTTTTACTTTTTAGGAAATGTGCACTGTTGAAGAACCCAATGAAGAGTTCACATCTAGACATAGCTTAGAATGGAAGTTCCTATTCTTGGATCACAGGTGCAATTCCTTCTATGTATAGCAGCAATAGTACCTGAATCATAGCAATGGCTGTAATATGTGGAGTTCACTAATCAGCGTTAACTACTCGTAGCTTGTGTTCGGTTGAATTTTTAATTTTTTTTTTCAGAGTTGATACTGTAAATAAGCATTTAAGTGATGAAACTAATTTTTGTTTGTTTCTGAAAATAATGACATTAATTTTTGTATTAATTAGGGCACCTCCAATAATAGGCTATCTTCCTTTTGAAGTTTTGGGAACATCAGGCTATGATTATTATCACGTGGATGATCTAGATAATCTGGCAAAATGTCACGAGCATTGTAAGTAAGATTAAGTTGCTACAAAACCATACTAGTCAGAGATGTTTAGTTATAAATTTGTTAAATTGTACTACTGTTGTGGTGAAATTTTGTGATATATTTCACAATAAGATGCCCTCCTATTCAATATACACTGCAAGAGTTAACTTTTTTCTTGCAATTTAAATCTATAATTATGGTTAATTGAAGTGCACAGCTGAGCTAAATCTTACTTAAATTGTGAAAAAGTTTTATACTATAGTTTTATTTTTATAACTTATTCTTTCTTGATTTAGCATTTTTTTCATTTTGTTGTTTTTCTCAGTATTTTTCTCCTTTTTCATCCCAGTCTATCAGTTTGCTTTCATCACTCTTCATCTGCCATCATCTTCCTATCACTTTTTCCTTTGCCTCCCCTTATTCATTGTCCAGGTCCTTTTATTTACATAAGCAGCTCTGTATGGCTTTCTACCTGAAATGGAAACTTGAGAACTTTGACTAATACTTCTCTAGGCCTTCTAAAAGCATTTAAAGAGTTCTGTGGTATTTATTAAATACAAGAATGGTGCCTAAACGTGTTGCAGAGAAAAATATTATTTAACTCAAATTTTCTTTATAAAGTACAGCTGTGGTGTTTTTTTTTTTTTCATATAAATTTGTTAAGATATACAAACAAAACAAAACTTTGATTTCTGCAGCTCTCTGGTAAATGTTATACATTTTTTATTGTAGAAAACTACTTTCCTAAAGYTTTTCTAATCATTGTCAAAGTACCAGATTGGACATAGATTTGAGGGGTGAGAATTTGAGAAATAACTATGTAATCATAGTATTCTAGTCAGAACTAGACTGGCAAACTTTATTCTTTACTTTTTAGTAATGCAGTATGGGAAAGGGAAGTCATGTTACTATAGATTCCTTACRAAGGGACAGCAATGGATTTGGCTACAGACCCACTACTATATCACGTATCACCAGTGGAATTCCCGGCCTGAGTTTATTGTCTGCACACACACTGTGGTAAGGTAAGTTATTTTTAAAATACAGAGAATTTTTTTCATAAGAGAAATTCTGAAGGAGCCTGTATTGTTGGCAAARCAGAGCAGCGGGAGATACCATGGTGGTACAAAGAGCCTTTGCAGACCTTCCAGAGATATCCTGTAAGCAGGGGTATCTGGGGACTTTGTTTTTTGAGGTGTATTTTTTAATTCAGCCAAGGGAATAGTGCTTATACTTCGTTTGCTGTTTTAGTTATGCAGAGGTTCGAGCAGAAAGGAGGCGAGAACTTGGTATCGAGGAGTCTCTCCCAGAGATAACAGCAGATAAAGTGAGTGTGTCGAATAATATTATTTCCCCTTTTCTTGCTGCTGCATATTTGCTTATATGTGATTTTTAATATGAAAGAAATAAGTGTTTTGTCCTTCAAACATAATATAGTTATTTTGATCTCTTGGATAATATTACTGTGTAAAATGATCAMAGAAATCTAGAAAGCATGTTTAACACTATTCTGCCCTTTCATTTTACTGATCATTTTCATATAGCTATATGATATGGCAACATCCTTATGAAGATCTGTCTCCTGCAGAGTTAGTTTCAAATGCAATTATTCTCACTTTCTATAAGCACCTAGAATTTGAAAAAATGGAGGGGGAATGTAGGGACAAAAGGGCTGTGCTACTACTGCAGCGTTATCTCTGTAAGTGATTGATATGGTCTTGGGTCATATGGTGTTGGGTATTTCCTAACAGAAACGTGCACTGTGTGCTGAAGCAGATGAAAGAATTACTGTTTGTGTCTCCGCAGAGTCAGGACTCTGGGTCTGACAATCACATCAACACAGTCAGCCTGAAAGAAGCACTGGAAAGGTTTGATAACAGCCCCACACCTTCTGCTTCCTCCAGGAGTTCAAGAAAATCTTCACATACTGCAGTGTCAGATCACTCATGTAAGCATGAGCTGTTGAAACTGTTTTGTTTACTTTATTGTGGAATTGATTATCATTTTATTCCAAATATGAGTAAAAATGTCATTTTTAACAGCTGAACTGAGCTGCTCAGACATCTGCTGGTTGCTTGTTTTTTCAGAGGTTGTATAGTTTTGCTCCTAAATGTACAATAGCARCTCCAGAGCATCTTATTTCAGTCCATCAGATTACATTATTGTCCGATACTCAGATAAAAAGTCCAAGCCTTTAGGCTTTTTATTCAGCAATTGCTTCATGTGATTTGAGTATTGTGTGGCAGGATGGAGATTATTATTACTAACATGTCTCTTTTGTTTTAACTGTGACCAATGTCAGCAACACCAACTAAAATGACAGTGGACACTAGCACTCCTCCAAGGCAAAGCTTGTCTGCTCATGAAAAGACTGCGCAAAGAAGGTCATCTCTTAGTAGTCAGGTAACTTTAGAAATGTTTTTATATTTAAAGAAGTACAATTCATCTTTAAAATATTCTATTAAAGCCATATAACCTTCATTTTATTTGTTTTGAAAAATACCGAGTTTAAACTCTATAACATTTTCACTTAATTATAGGAATTGTCATCATTTTAACTTCAAATTATTACAATTTAAGGGAGTATCATAATTAAGCCTATGCTTGTTTTAATTAAAAATTTACTTTTCAGCATTAGGATTTGCGAGGTTGAGTTTCAGTTTGTGCTTTCGTTGTCATGTAGTTGCTTCAGATGATTCTGTATTTTTGTATAAATGATTGTCAACATAATGCTGAATGTCCATGTAGCGAGTTAGGTATTGGGTTAGGCATTTCAGGAAAACACCTGTTTTTATTCTCTGTTCGTATTATGCTATTTTGGAAATGACACTTTCTGTGAAGAAACGCTTCATGTCAAATGTGAAGTTCGTTCTCTTATAGTAATGGAAGATTTTCTTTTAAATCCTAGTCGTTAAGCTCCCAGTCTCTTGGGCAACCATTATCACAGCCGATGATGTCCCAGCCTGCAACCTTACAGCTCCAGCCCGGCATGTCCCAGGTATGGATCAAGTGGCCTTATTAACTGATTGGCTTTTTAATACATCTTTTTCATTATTATAAGGTTAATTTCACTTTCAAAAACTGAGTTCTTTGGTGAGTGTTTTCTTTGTGTTTATCTTTAATATGATTGTTATGAAAAGTGTTTATTTCACAATTAGGAATTTTTTCTTTTTTCTTCCCACTATTTTGTGGAAATAATTGTCTGGGCTTTGTCCACTAAGAACCTAGATATTAAAACATTCAAAGATGAAATATTCTAGGGCATGCATTTAGAATGCACAWACTGCACTGATAGGTTTTCACTCACACATGTGTGTAGCACAGTACAACTATTAAACCTTTCTATGCAATAGAACTGCTGTATCAGGGCAGAGAAAGACCTCTCCATATCCTTGAGGTATAGTAAAGGTGTCAGGTTATATTGATTTGTAGCTGTGATTAGCCAGCTACACTGACTTGCGGCTTTTTATTGAGTTCTGGTTGCTTGAAGATTAACCTGTTTTTTTTGTTGAGGAAAWTTTTAATTCTCTAATTCCGGTGCATAAATTCAATACATGTTCTGTGACACTTTTTATACTAGTGAATTTGTCCTAAGATGATGATAGAAGTTTATAAAACAGTGCTTGCTTTCCTTGTTACTGTGGAGGTGCATATTTACTGCTTGTAAACCAAATGTAATGATTGTTCAGCTTTTAATTTATACATGGTACTACATACAGCCTGCGTTTCAGTTTTCAGCTCAGTTGGGAGCTATGCAGCATCTAAAGGACCAGCTAGAGCAAAGAACACGCATGATAGAGGCAAACATTCATCGGCAGCAAGAAGAGCTGCGTAAGATTCAAGAGCAACTTCAAATTGTCCATGGTCAAGGACTCCAGGTAAARTTGCTCAACTCTTGTAGGTTGATAAAATGTAGGAAGATAAAAATGACTGCATTGAGTTTTTGTAGTTAAAAGGGCACAAAAGCTATGTCATAAGAGAAGAATCTAAATATTTTTGCTATAGGTTGTGAATGAACAGGGAAAATATACTTCTGAGAAGTATTAAGTGTCCTGCTTAAACTCTGTGGTAGGAGCTTCTAGCATATGCTGTTTTCAGTATATTTTTCTGTCTAGTACATGCCTGCTAGCAGTAGACCTACTTAGAGGTGCCTCAAAACATGAGATTTATGACTCTCTTCCTGTGCCCTATGGAGACCTTGCTCAAGACTGGAAGCTAAGGACCAGTATGGAAATGCTGATCTTCCTGTGCATATTTACACCACATTACCTTCTGGCCCTCACTGTTTGTATCTGTTTGTAAGCACTCAAATATTTGTGTGCACTACTCTGTCTGTTAAAAAGGGGTCATGTGAAGCCTCTGTATTCAGTATGGTTTCTTGTTAACCAAGRAAGATTACATTCTCTGGTTTGTACCTGGATCTGTCAGTTCTGAGGTTGTTTTCTTCATCTGAATTTSTTTAACTGATGAAGATGCTGCAAATAGAAACGTGATCTTCAGATCTTTAGACAGCTGCAGACTGCGTTATGATCYGGTCTCTAAATAGTTCCATTTCTTTAAGAACAAATATCAAATGTCAGTGTTTAAGACTTTAAAAGTCAGGATGCAGATTTTCTTCCTATCTCTTATCAGCTATAGGAGAGTATTTGAATATTGACTCAAGAAGGGAGTTGGGCCTTGCCCTCTTGACGGTTACAGTGCATACTCAACACCTCTAGTAACTAAGATGAAACATTTTTGATTTTACATTTGTTTAAAAATAAGTACTTTTTTTGTAACACTTTAAATRGGTAACTTTTTTTATTAAAGCTAACATCTAGAATTATTATTACTATTTTTTTAAAGATGTTTTTACAGCAGTCAACTTCAGGACTCAACTTTGGTTCTGTGCAGCTTGCTTCTGGAAATTCCTCAAATGTCCAGCAACTTACGCCAATAAGCATGCAGGGTCAAGTCGTTCAGGCAAACCAGATCCAAGGAGGAGTGAACACAGGCCATATAAGTACCCCACACATGATACAGCAGCAGCAGCCTGTGCAGAGCACAGCAACACAGGTAAAGTTCTCRTTAGTGGTTTTGCCGCATGGAAAATGTACTTAAAATCAGAGTTGAAACACAATGTATGTTTCCCTTGGATGCTCCCCCTCCCCAAATACTAGAACACTGTCCACTGAAGTAATTGGAGGCTTCTTCATTTCTTCATGTTCTAAATTTCATAGCCGAAGTTCTGTTCTTGCAGGTACAAGAACAGTCATTTTAAATCTACAAATGTGAATAACACTTTTTTGGAAAGACTAGTGTCAAAACTTTTAACTTGCCTTTTTTTGAATTTCAGTGCACTTTCAGTTGTCGAGACACATAATATGCTAATATTTGTACCAGATGAGATTGAAACTCAGTGTTCTGGCAGCAAGTGCCTAGAAAAGCATAGGAACAGGGCAAGCATACAGTGGTGCTGCTGCAGTTCACTTTCTATCATCAGCAATTTTGGTCAGATGCTGTAGGGGACAGTACTGCCTTTGGATTTTTTCCTCTATGAGTTTATCCAGCCTCTTTTTTGATTCCATGAAATCCACAGTATCTTGTAGTGAGCCAGGTAGTTTTACTTATTGCTGGCAGAAATATATTGTTCAGGTTGGTTGTGGTGGTTTGTCTGTTTGTTTGTTTGTTGGTTTTTGAACCTGTTATTCAGCTCTTAAACTGGAAAACACATTGAGTAGGGTTGATTCTTCACCTTCTTTGTGCCATATGTGATTTGAAAGACCTCTGTCATGTTTATCTCCACTAAAAGCTTTTACTGCAAGCTGCAGAGCTCCGACTGGTTTGGTTGGTTTGATTTTGAGTCTGTCCATGCTAAGGGTCTTTGTCACTGGCCTCTTTGTCCGAGTTCCACAGCATCYTCTTGAGACCAGGGGGACGAGGAACTGCCTTGCCAGTATTTGGGCTCAAGGTGGACTTGACAGGTGGCAGCTTTGGTGCTGTTTTGTTCACTGCCCCATTTGTGCTCCCTTCACACCRTCTAAGCATGTGTCACATGCTTGCTTCAGCTTACAGAATTTATCCCAAGTATCACGATATTTCTCTTGCTCGTCTTTTCTTTTTATTCCTTTGGCAGGGGGGAGCGGGAAAAGTAATACTTGAGACTTGACAGGCCTATGTAAAAATTATTGTCCTTTTCAGTTTAGCAACAGAGATCCCATCTGAATTTCAATATATGGTGACTCTAGCTTTACTAGTTAAAAACTAATCTGGTTAGTTTATTAACGTGACTCTTTCCATAACACATAACATAGTTTCACCAGTGGCAGGGTCTTCACTGTGGCAGGCTAAATCACTGATTTGACTTCCCTGAGCGCATATATATATATATATATATATATATATATATATATATATATATAGTTTGTTTGTTTGAAGAGGAGGGAAAGTTTATCTAAGCACGTTTTTAGATCTACAGACCAATGCCCCTTCCTAATTAGCAATCACTGGAAAGACCAGTCTTGCTTTAAATTCGGTGTTAATTTGTAACAGGAAAATATTTGCTGGTCTCAAGTATGGGCAATGACAAGGAAAAGAACAGCTATAATACCTGCTGTTATTTTTGGTTCTTTTATAAAAATAACCTTGCTTAAAATTAATAGTCTCAGTTYAGGGTGAGGGGAAGAACGTTTCAAAACATGAAAAACTCTGTGTGTCCCTTCTGTTAGTGAAAAGATAAGAAGTGAAAGGATGTGAATGTCCTTGATTTTAGACATGTGAATAAAACTATGCCACAGTTATACTTCAGAATAAAATTTTATCATCTTAGCGATAGGTCTTTTGTGTATTTGTAGCTATTTTCAGGTGATTTATGAAACCCTGCTTGTTTTCAGCATAACCAGCCGAGCGCAGCGGGCGGGCACAGCCAGCAGCCTTCCCTGGGCAGCCAGTCGCAGGGCGCGCTCCCGGCCCCGCTCTATAACACTATGGTCATCTCGCAGCCAGCAGCGGGAAACGTGGTCCARATTCCCTCCAGTTTACCCCAGACCAACAGCCACAGCGCTGCTGCAGTAACCACCTTCACGCAGGACAGGCAGATCAGGTAAATCTCCAACACTCGTACTCAGTTGATGATGCACTTAAATGGTTATGTTAAAAAAAAAAAATAAAGTGAGTTTGAAGAAATTATGTTTTCTTTTAACTATATGTGCAGTATATAGACGTAGTTGTTGAACTAAATCTCTTAACTGAAGCTGATCCTTGATTTAACTTTCCTGCTAAGGGGATTCCCAACTCTCTCTCCTGACCAGATTTCCTCAAGGTCAGCAGCTCGTCACGAAGCTGGTGACGGCGCCGGTGGCGTGCGGAGCGGTGATGGTGCCCAGTACCATGTTCATGGGGCAGGTGGTCACGGCCTACCCCACGTTTGCCGCCCAGCAGCAGCCGCCACAGACGCTGCCGGCCCCGGCGCCACCTCAGGCGCCGCCTCAGGCGCCGGCGCAGCAGGAGCCACCGCTTGCCGCAGCCCCGCAGCCGGCCCCGCCGCCGCTGAGCCAGCACCCCCAGCAGTTCCTGCAGGTAAGGCCGCTTTCCACTGGTGTTTTTCCAAAGCCTCCAGCGGCGCCGCCATGTTCTGGGGGTGCTTCACTTCTGGCAGCGTCGCCATGTTCTGGGGGTGCTTCACTTCCGGCGCCACCATGTTCTAGGGGCGCTTCATCAGCAAACATGGTGCTCCAAGCAGCAACCACAGAACAAACCTGATATAAGTATATCTTATAGATGTTCTGGAAAATCCTGCTGCCTTTAGAGTGAGGTGGCCCGTCCCATAGTTCTTCCATGTCCTCCCTGTGCCTGCTTCCAGTGTTGTCCTTTGCTGAACACCGGGCAAGGGGCAGGTGTTGCCCTTGGGTTTGCGTTTGGGCTCCCGTTGTGCTGAATCGAACCAGAGCAGAGAGCTGAACGTGATCCCTCTTATATGTGCTGTAATAAGGAGGCTGTAATTAGCAGGGGGGTGGTGCCTTTATCTCTTTTTTTCTTTAATTGCAAAAGTTTTAAATTAAATTTAAAATTAAGAATGAGTATTACTGAAAATAATAATTACTTTCAGAAGGGGTGTTTGTGTCTGGAAATGTGGCAGATTTTCTGTAATTGTGAACTTTGGCTTTGGAGGGTAGAGTTGTGCGCTGCTTTTCCATGGCAGTGCAGGGACAGCCCCCTTGGACATGGTCATATCTGATTCCCTGAGCCCAGTTAGGTCCCTGAGATTTTAAATGGAGATRAAGCTGCCATGTGTTCCTGCACATTGTTACTGAAAATAGCAAAACCCATCTGGTTAGATGCCAAAAATAATGTTTTCTCTAATCAGCTGTATTAGAATGAGTTARGCTTTGCATTGTTGGTTAAGTGACCAGAGTAGAAGTTTGTACTGATGGCACTGAACGCCGTTAGGAAGCAACCAGGCCTGCGATTCCCAGGAAAAACAAATCCCTTTCTGTTTGCGTGCTCTAGACATCCAGGTTGCTTCATGGAAACCAGTCAGCCCAGCTCATCCTCTCTGCTGCTTTCCCACTACAACAGAGCACTTTCACGCAGTCCCACCACCAGCAGCACCAGCCCCACCAGCAGCAGCAGCAGCAGCAGCTTTCCCGGCACAGAACTGACAAGATCCCGGATCCTTCCAAAGTGCCGCCGCAGTAGCAGGGGCTCCGCTGCCTTCCGAAGCGAATGCCCAGGAGGGGCTGTTCTCCCACCATGGCTCCTTAACCCCGCGCCCGGGAGCCTCCAGCTGCTGGGATCTGCCAAGGAAAAGCCAYGCGCCGAGGGCGGACGGGACACGGCCGGCTCCGGGAGGCGCCCCCGCTCCCCACGGGAGGTGCTGCCATGCGCTAATTCRTTCAGGTGAAATCTCAAGACGTCACTGGAATGGGAGGAGGGATGCTGAAAATGGTGGTGTTTTTATCAGTCCTGTACATTTTTAAGGTGTTAAAATGGACACGGAGCACTTGTTGGAATTAGCTGACAACAATGCCAGGAATACAGTCAAAAAATTAATTTTTTGTTTTCAGATAACCATGGGACAGTAAGTTTTTTCAAAATGTTGTGTGAAATCCAGTTCTCTGTTGTACAGATGCTGTAAAATATTGTGTATATGTCTGCATAAAAGGAGAAAGAGCGAAATATTTTATATGATGCATGAGAAACTTAACCTGTTCTTTGTAGGTTTGAATCCGTTTCCCTCAATTCTCACGCCGTGCTCGGACTAACGTTTCCCTCTGTTCTAGCCCTCCGTTTGCCACATGCTGCATCGTCACCTTCACCTGTGGTGTGGGCACAAGTCTCCCGTTTGTGCTTGGCGTGAGGTGCCGTGTGTCCCCTAGGTGACTTGGCGAGGCCGAGTTAGTGATGAAGCTGCTTGAGCCGGTGATGACGCRTCAGGGTTCGGGACAGTCGGATTCGGGAATCTCATGAGTCACTTCGCGATCGTTTCATCGTTTTATTTGGAGAAATAGGAATTTGCACTGCTTTCCCGCGGATGGTTTGGAATTTTACTCCCCAAAGCTATCTTTTGATATAGTTCGTAGTTGGAAATATTTATGTAAAAGGTTTAAACAGAAAAAATGACGAGTAATTTTCAAGAATGTTTCAGTTATAGGAGTAATTTGCACAAGAGTATCTTTACATTTAATAACTTTTGCGGCACTTTTTAACCACTTTCTCTGTGGTGAGAATTGTAACTTGTTAAAATATATTGGAATCTTTTTATTCTCCTTCAAAAATGAGACCTTTCTTTAGTCGGAACTGATTCAGGGTCATTTTAACAACAAAAGAAAAACCCCATAGTGCCTTGATTTTAATTCAGGTGATAATGTTGAACATCTTGAATTACAAATGTCTTGAATCTGTGACCATTTTCAATTTTGAAGTCTTAGTACGTTGTCAGGCTAGCTCGTGTATCTGCTTCATAGCAATTTCTCTCTTGTGTTTGTTTTAGTAATGGTCTGAGCTGAGATCCTGAGCATTTTGGAGTGGCCCTTCCCTCAAACACTAATGTGGAGCAGAATGGTCCCTCAGATGTGGGACCTTGAGGGAAACCTGCTTTTTAACAGATATTAAATGAACATTACTCCCTTGGCAGGAGTGGGAATAGTCATCTGATCTTACAAAAAAAAAAAAAAAAAAGCAGGGTTTTTTGGTGTTTAAAGTATGTGTTAGGGGAGATCATGATTGCACTTAACACTACCAGGCTATTGATTTAGGAGATATCACTGAACTAAGACTTCAGAAGGCAACTTCACTTTATAAAGATAATAAAAAGATCCAACAGATGTACTATTTTAAGTAAATGTTAAGGAGAAATTTATGGTACTAATTATGAGAAGGACAACTTCAGAGGAAAACGAATAAATGAAGGTAGATCTGATAACTGAAAAAAAAAAAGCTGGAATTAGTACTAGGGAGAGAAAGCTGGATTGGTCTTGCATACTGAGGAGAAGTTGAATGAATGTAATGAAGTGGCAGTGGAGTATTTGATATTACGGAGCAGTTTGATTGTATTGTAGGAGGAGCCGAAGCCCCAGGAAGGCAACGGGGGCTGCCGGGGGTGGGATCCCGCCGGGCTCCGCTCCTCCACGTCTCCCGTCTGTCCCAGGCCTTGGTTATTCCCCAGCTGCAAAGCAGGAGTTTGGCACCAAAAAGGCCCGTAGCGAGCAAGGAAAGGAGAAACCGAGAACCAAAGAGAACCTGGAGCAGGAATGAGCTGCAGATACCAAACACAGCGAGGGGAAATCTCAGTTCTTGAAAGGGATTTCTGGAATGCTTTGAGTGGGAATAGCGGTTGGAAACCCCTTTCTGTGAAGTCGTAGCTGGAGAAGTCTTGCCTTGCTCTACTTTGCCTGTCCCACTGTTCTACCTGTGTCTGAATTAAGCTGCGTTAACTAGGGGTCTGTGCTAGCAGTACCTTTTGCTTGATTAAAACAAAAAAAAAATAGGTAAAACTTTTAGCTGATGACAGTAATAACCTAGCACTAAAAAAAAGAAAACTGGGAGAGCTTTAACAGTGCTTTTAGAGCTATTGAATAGTGGTAAAATAGGTTGAATAAGCTATTACACTGAGATTTATGGGACAAAGAAAGAGCAAAAAGGCAGGCAGACAGTTGAAAACTGCCGCGTTGCAGCTGCAGGTTCCCGGGCAGCTGCTCTCGCCGCCCGCCCTGCGCGGCTGCCYGGGCTGAGCTGCCCGAGAGGCCGGGTGGGCGACGGCGCCCACGGAGCCCGGCGCCGCCTCCGGCAGGGCGCTCCATGGGATGGGGAAGGGACCTGGAAGTGCAGAGCGTGCGCTGGGAGCGTTCCTGGGGAGAAGTTGAGCGCAGGGGCCCTTCCAGCTTCCCTGCAGGGACACGCGTGCCCTGATGGCTACAAGTGCTTGTCCAGAGGGATGTTGCTGCCAGCCCAGCTGCTATAAACTATCCTGGATTTTTTTTCCATGGGGAGACACGGGGGCTCCTTGCTCTTTCCGGGCAGCCTTCTGTTCCTGCCCACTCTTGCATTGTGGTCGCAAGGGAGAGGGTTGAGGAAACGCTCCGGTGGGCGACGCTTCGCCGGCTGCAGACACAGCGCCCGGCTCTGCCGCCGGGAGGGAGCGCTGGGAGAAAAGCTTCTAGGGGAATTTCAGAGAAAAAAAGAGTATAGCTATTTTTATATTATATTTAATATATATTATATTTGTATATAAATATGAAAGGATTCTAGTAGGAGCTCTGCATATGCCTTCCATGTGGCCGAGAGGGTTTGCCCTGCGCGCCGCGGTCCCCGTGCGCCGCCCGCGGGCGTCGCGCCCGATGCCAGACACCAAAATCAGCAACCCGGCATCCTTAGGACAGAGGTCTCGTTACAGCTTTATGTAAAAATAAATAAAGATCTATCAGACAGGTTTATTTTTTTTTTCCACAGAAATTCTCTAAAGAATCAAATAGCACTTTCTTTTCCTTTTTTTTTTTTAAATAACAAGCACTTTACTGAAAAGACTATTTGAAAACAGTTTATTTCTTTAGTCAATGAAACTGTTTAAAAAAAAAAAAAAAGGCAGGGGTTGTCAAGGCATAACATGCATAAAACTGTCAAAGGAGACATTTCTGGAAAATGTTTCTTGAATACGGTGATTCTTTGGGGCTCCAGGTGCAAGATTAAAGGCTTCTAAACCTGGTTGGCTTYGTGTTTTCCTATGGCTGAGGGGAAAGGCCTGAGGAGAGCGGCTTCCTTTGGAGGAGACTCTTTAAGTTGCACAGGTGCCCGTGAGAGGCTCGTTTGCCTGCCCAGATCCTAAGTGCCGCTTAGGATCTTAGGATCATTGTTTGCGTGAGGACGGAGCGGAGGTTTACAGATGTGGCCTTGTTGAATGTAGAAGTTGATTCAAGAACTGTTTATATTTTTGGAGATTTAACCCAGGTATTGTTGAGTGTTTTCAATGTCACGGCATCGGGGGATGTCAGAAATGTCTCGCTATTTGAAATTATTGCAATGATGTACAGTCTGAGGGTTGCAGAGATGGTTATTTTGATTAAAAGGGAAAGAAGAACTAGTTTTAATAACTTTTATTTTTTTACATATCCCTGGTGGAAAAAAGATGAAAAGAATTTGAAATGAATTTGGATTTAAAAAAAGACATATTTAAACAAATCATGGTAGATGAGACAACTTTGAGAATGTTTGAAATTGTCTTGGTTGGCCATGAGCTGGGTAGTTGCTTTTTCAGTATCATGATTTTTAACACTACATTCCTTCTCTCTTTCGCTTTTATTTTTCTTTTTTTTCCTTAAACAGGCAATTCTAGGCTCTGCTATGTTTCATGCCATGTCATCTACATGAATTTTTGCTGATATGAAATGCTATATTCAAAGAAATTGTACCTAAATAAAAAGGAGGGACTAGGGGGGGCGAAACACAAAATAAAACACTGTGTCTGAACAAAATCCTGTATGGCCTAATGTAGAGACCCCAACTAAGCCTGAGAGGTGCTGCACTAATAGACAATCAGTGGGAAATTATTTATGAAACACTTTTGGGAATGGTCTTAAAGATGTTACTGCTTTGAAAGCAGATGATGGGTTATTTTTTTTAAAACATGAAAGGTAAAAAGTATTTATTTTAAAAATATATCAGACTGAACTTGGAGTTTTTAAGCAGTGTTGATTTCACGGTGTCTTGAGTTTCAGTTTTGTATTTTTTAAATGGCATTAGAGTTGTATACGTTTAAAACAAAAAAACAATGCCACTCATTGACGTCAGGAGATGTAGATACGGTTCCCTGGTGTTCATGTGACCATTACTACCTGTCAATTTTTTAACTGAATAAATGTAACTCATTTAAAAGTTTGCTTTTCGTAGCTTATCAGGCTCTAGAAATCTCTCTGAGTTGCTTGCTGTCAGATTTACCAGAAGCTCCAGGAGCTCTTCCCGCCTCCGCGGGGCCCTTTCCTCTCCTGACAGATGACTTGGGACGAGTCGCTTGATGTCAGTCCTCTCTCCCCTGCCCTCCCCGCRCCCGGCACTTGCGAGGCTCTGCTCTAAATGCACACTGTATTTTTCTCGTCTTTTTTTCTGTATCTCTCCATAAACGGCTGGCCCCACTCTGACGTCTGGATTTGGCTTTGATTTGGGGGGTGGCGGGGGCGCCTTGCCGTGCGGCAGCCCTGGGGACGGCGCGGCCGCCATCCTCGTCCTCACGTCGCGACCACGGCGCCCGTCCTGCTCCTCCGCCCTCCCAGCAGCCGGCTGCGGGGGCCCTTTCGGAATCCGTGTTTAATTTAATAAATTAAAGCAAGGGGAGGCCGGTGCTGCCCTGAGGAAGGAGCCGGCGCTGCTGCTGCCTCTGGGCTCTGAGGCAACGGGCAGGGCAGGGCGCCCAGCGGGGCCCTGGGCGCTGGTGCCATCAAAGCGCCAAGGTCGGGACTGGGAATTTAGTAATCTGGAATAAACTAGATGTTCAGAGCAAGTCCAGGAGCTTCAAACTGAAGCTGAATACTCAGAGAATGTAAGGTCTGGATGTTTTACAGTCCACGATTCCTTTATTTCAGTGATAGAGCTAGATGCCAAGGAAGGAGGATGCGGATCTTTGGCCTGTGGGATTAAGCAATGCTTGTGCAGGCTCTGTGCTGGTTTTGGATGCTGTAAACACTCGCTGCCTCAGGAGTCCGAGCAGGATCAGCTATGTRAGTTCTGTACTTAAAACTCTCTGCGAGCACCACTGATAAGATTGACCRCAAAGAGGAAGCAAGACAATCAGTATTCTTAAAACTGACCCTTGGAAATATTTTTCTGTAATTAGCGGGAGCTGTAATTGCAGCTGGAKCCCTTCAGGAGCAATCCTGTGCAGCGACGCTTGGCTGTTGTGCAAGCCCGGAGCCCAGGCCTGTGTTTGGGGGAGCGCSGCGCTGGGTCCGTGCAGGGGTTGGGAGGCCGAGCTTGGTTAGCTCAGCCCGGCACGAGCCGCCGGGGCCTCCGGAATGCCCATTCCCAAAGACCTCAGCCGCTGGAAGGAGCTGTGGGGCAAGGACACGAGGATTTGCAGGCTTAACAGCATTCCCTGTAGTGCAGTCTTTATTACGGTTACCCCTGCTTAGCGCCTACGCTTCCCCTTGGGAAGCAGGTTTAAATCATCCAGATTACGTATCTCTAGTACATACTACACGTAGGTGCCAGCATAATGAAATACTGGGGGCTAAATTTAACTCGTATGGCTGTTAGTGCACTGGCTGGCATGAACCAGTGCGTGCTGGTTCATGTTGCTTTAAGAACGGGCTTGCTTTGCCGTGCTGTGCACTGCACTTGTACTTTGGCTCGCTAAGTTTCTTTAGAAAACTTTGCACTCTCAGGATATAGATTTATCTTAGTCTTTGCTTATTGCACTTTGTCACGTAAAATGTAACGAGAGAGGCTTTTCCTTGCACTTGCAAATGAATTGTGCAGCTCTAATAATAGCAGCCAGCACAGGCTTCCCCTCACTTTAAGCATCTCAGCCGCTGTGCTCGGTTTTTATCCCCACGGAGCTGAGCCTCAGCGTCGCTTCTGCCAGGCGTGTTTCTGTTTCTCAAGTCTGGGGGCGAGGAGGCCTTTGCCCCCTGACACATGTGCACGGGCTGTGTGAGGGGCACCTTTCTGCTTTGGGAGGCCTTCAGAGCACTCGGGGTGAATCTGCCTTCCACACTAACACTTCCTTGCAAGGCAGACGGGAATTTGTGCTAGACAGGGGCACATGTTCCGTGGTGCAGGTGCGGATTTACCAGCCTTCTCTTTGCACTTAAACAGTCGCTTGCTCTGTTTAGCCTTCTGTAGCTGTAACAGAACAATTGCATAGGGTGATGGTTACAACTTCAGCCCGTTAAGTATTTGTTTCATATTCTAATAGGCGAGGGCAAGCCTATTTAAAAAGGAAGGAAAGACCATTATTAGCTAAAACCGGCTCGCGGGGCGGAGCAGGGCTCCAAGGCCGCTGCCCATCCACGGCTCGCCAGCCTTCGCTTGCATCMAGGCCAGCCCAGGCCAAACCCGCCCTTTAAACACTGAAAAAGGGCAACCRAATTCAACTGTTACCCTTGGTAGCAACTACTGGCAGGCCTGTTAAAACTTGGGCTGATAATTTTATAACAGATCAGCAAAACCCTGCTCAGGGATATGCAGCTTTCCAAGGAAACAAGTTTAAATGCCACCCCCTGGTTTAAGACCACCCATCAACCTGCCTTCCTCTCCCCCCCTCACCCTAACCAGGCAGCAGTCAAACACACAGCGCCGTGAGTGCTCGGCAGGATTTGGCATCAACTTTAAGCTCCYAATAGTAGCAGTGTAGATTGTTCTGCAACTTCACCTTCACCTTCCATCCACATACAATGGATTAGATTGTTTTATTTTCAAAACTCTTAGGAGCAGCAGCAAACACCTTTACGTAGTGCATATAAGGTCCTTTSAGCAGGAAGGCTGGGGCGGCAGCTGCTGCTTGTGGGAGTGAAATGTAAGAGAAGGGAAATGTGAGGGAAGGCAAACGAGCTGCAGCTTGACCAGCCTCTCTGCAACCCTCACATGGGCGTCCATGAGGCAGYTCCACAATTCCAACAACTCCATGTCCCACTTTACCAGCCTACGAGCGACAGCGCGGGGGCTTGTTCAGCCTATTAACTCAGCACTCAAGTCCTCACTGAACAGCAGAGAAAAGCAAMGTATTTTGGTAAGCCCAGGCAGCCTAAGCTGCCACCATTTGATCAGTTCCCAAAGCCTTTATGAATGAGTGGTGTTTGTAACAATACCTGAAATACACTGAGCAAACTTTCCTCACCTGAAGAAGAAAATGATTATTTTAATCTGCAAGACAAAAATCATAAAAAATGATACTGAAAAATAGCTCAAATGGAGACACTATGCTTTATTAATACTTCTCCAGATTACATTTCTATTTCTAAAAAGAAAAATATAAACACAGCTAAATCAAAGAATTCTGTTATTGTTCAAGTCTTAAGAATGAAACACTTTATTACTTTCCATATACTTCACTGTTTTCGAATTAAAAAAAAAAAAAATTAGCTCCAGACAGATTGCATATTGAACACCACTGGCTGGCAATCACCRCTCATCACTTTCCTGATAAAAATCCCTGATTAAGAAGTTTGCTCTCTCCTTTAACTTTACAAAAGGCCCTGTTGGTGGCACAGCCACTCGCGGGGACAGGAGCTGCTCCCAGGTTTCTCAGTGCTCCTGCTATCCTGCCCTGGGTGCCCCCTGCTCCTGGGCAGCGTGGAGGTGGGAGGTAGCAGTTTTCCACTCAGCACTTGCTGTTGAGCAACAGAAACACGGTCTCTTCGGAGCCGGCTGTTTACGCAGCCATAAGAATAAGCTCTTGAGGAAACGGAAAGGTAGCCAGGTGTAACAGAGGAAGAAGATGGGAAGCTTCAACATTTACGAATGTAGATCCTCAAAGCTCAATTGAGCCAGGTTCCACAAACCAGAAAACTGCTCCAGTCCCTCCGAGGGAGCCGGCCCCGCCGCTCGCACAGCCCGGACCACGCGCAGAGCTCCGCTGCAGAAGCTGTCCATGCCACAGATCATTTGCTATAAAAAGTACAGTGTCTCATCTTCAGTATGTGTTTAACTCAATCCTGTACATTATATACAGCAACGTACAAGGATAGCTGCATAGTGCTTCCACTCCTTGTTCTTTTACAATGATGAAAATAAATTTAAAAACCAGAGTCTGGACTTATAAATAGTGCAGAAAATGCAAATGCTAAGAAGACGATGCCTCCTATGATTGTCACTGAAAAAGAAMACAAACCAACAGACAATTAGATACTGAACAGTTAAATATCTTTCATCACACAGGTCCATTTTAGCCATGTCTGATGCCCAAACAATTTTATTTTCACTTTGAACCCTAGATGTTTTTTCTAGCTCAGACAGTGTAAGGCTTTCCATGTAACACCATAGTCTAGCTATACTTACAAGATATATTTTAGTCCTTTGAAGGATGCTCAGTTTTACTTGTACTAATTTGGCTTCTGTAAAAATGGAGCTAATTCTTGCCATTGGATATTTCACTATATAGCAGTTAAGTATGATTCTGTGATTCTCGTGCTGGAGCAACTCATCAGTTACAGGGACACACTGCCTAGCATTTGTTGCTGTTTAACTGAAGGACTGAAACACACAACATCAGAAGTGCCCACTGGCTGCAGGGCTGCAAGCTGCCCCACGGTGGGGCAGTGCTTTGGCAAAGCACAAAGTTTGCTCTCTTTAATACCTGAGGACTAGGTGGGTCTTTGCAGTAAGGTTACTGCAGTAAGGTTACTGCTGTGGCCAGAGACCTGTGCTGGGCTTATTGTCAGCATTTGAGTCCTTAAATAACAGGAAAGCGARTAAYGTGTCAGGATTAGCCATGGCTGAACCCCTGGCCTCAGCAGCAATGCAAGGAAGTCCCCCCACCGTTTTGGGGGTGCCAGCAGCCCTGGGCAAAGCACAAGTAGCCTCCACTTCCTGACGGGGCAGCGAGGGGGCAGGAGCCCCCACACTGAAAAATGCCACGGAGTTTCCAAAAGCTCCAAGGAAGACCCAACTTTCAGGCTCCTTCACACACGAGTAGTACTGCAGGCGCCACGTGCAGCTGCTGGCCGCTGTCTGCGTYGCAGGCATTACGGGCATGAATACAGGCTTTGCCTCAAGGAATGTTCGCTTACCAGTCCTAACAGAGATCTTCTGTGCTATCATCCTCCCTCCGATGACTGCCAAGCCAGTGCACAGGCAGTGCCCAACTGTTCCCCCTACTGCCACACCATAGGGGTCCTGCAAAAAAGCACAGGAGGAAACATGAGCACAGCTGAAAACGTGTTTGCCTTTCAGCAACCTCCATCATTGCACCGGCTCCATTATTTTACAGCCTGCCAAGCATGCACACTATTCTTTGGTGTTTGCTTTGCAAGAGACCTGAATCTTATTAATACAGGAACATACGGCATGTTTCAGGCAAGCAGCATCTAAACATGGTTAAACATAGATTCAGAAATCACTGCTGAATGTAAGCAAGCATACAGCCTCTAGAGGAAAGGTGGTGGCTGTTGAGCAACAAAGKACATGTCAGTTGGAGAATTACTAACCAAACTATTATGATTTAAAAAAACGCTGAACTGCAAATGTGAGATTTCAGTAGCCAAGACATTYAGCTCCTCTCTCCTCCTGCACAGACTTGTGTTCYASCCAAAATATCAACCAAAAGGGGAARAATGAAAGAGAAAATTTAATTCCAGAAGACAGTAAACTGCTTTCAAAACTTACTACCAAGGGCTTTTGCCTCATTATGTAAAGAATAGCTACTAGATAGTTATATTACCAACTCTACTATTAAAAGCAGATCTGAGGAACTTGCTTAAAGTTATGCATTTTGGGGCAGTGGATGCGTTAAGTGCCTCATAAAAACAGAGGATGTAGAAGGCAAGGTAAACAAATCATTATTTTCTGTTGTACAAAGATAAACTAAGGAGAGTGGAGTCCCCTGTGAAACCTTCCTTCAGGAACTAGAGTGACATTTTGATCTCAGATAAGTAAAGCTCCTACTTTCACATGGGGAATGCACCAAGTCTCTAAAAGCTAAGCAAAAATTGCACTTGCGAAGTGCTCTGGTTCCAAGATGACACGGCTAACTCTCTCTGGTCAAGACACCCAATTACAAGACAAGACAGCTGGCAAGTGTGAGCAAAGAAGTGACAAATACCGACTGGCGGGGAAGCCCCCACCTGGGGCAGGCTCATGGAGCAGGACAACCATCATCCCAAGGGAAGAGGAAAAAAGACCAGAAGAGCTGGGGCTTGCAGAGCACATTCACCTCCAGAACCTGGAAGAGACTCAAGCAAGAGGATCCTGGGCCTGTTCATTTCTCCATGGCCAGCAGTTACATGTAAGGCCCGCTGGCAAAGACTGCATCTTTTGTTTCACCTTCTCTTCCTAAAGTATGTGCGGTCAGTGATTTACTCACTATTCAAATCACAGCAGGAAGAACATGTCTTTCCTCATAGCATTTCTGCAATATTCTTGATAGATATCTTTGTATTCCACAAACAGGAATTTATCTCAATAAATTATGAAACAAAGGAGAACAAATTAATCTTAGATAAGATGAAGGAAAGATCCACGTCAAATCATTCACTGATTTGGAAAGCCAAGATAAAGACATATTGCATCTGTGAGTTCTTTTTTTGCAGTTCTGAGCACGTATACATTAAAAGCACAATACCCACTGTGTTCGATTTAACATCTTACAAATCAGACCYCAGGGTCCCATAGACGCTTTCTGATGGGACACTCTGCAAATGCAGCACAGAAGCCAGCAGTTACCTGTGAAACTTCAGCAACTTGCCTCGCATCTTACCAAAACTCTAGCAAAGGCATCAGCATTCCCTAGTTTTCCAAGCTGGCTTTTAACTGCCTGAACAATGAGATCATTCTCGCTCTTTCTGCTGCTGCCGGCCTCATCTGCTCCAAGCGCTCTCCCTGTTCTGTAACAGAGGCAGGAGGTTTGCACAGAGCAGAGCCTCTTCCACTAAACAGCCCTGATTTATTCCTGTAGAAGCTCTACAGGGCACCGAGAGAAGTGTGAGTCCTAGAAGTGGAAAAACAAAGATCTCAATGTGTGCAAAGTGCGCAGGCAGGCTTCTGCTTACTGAAAGGGTAACCATAAGCTTTAATTTTCAACTAAATCTATTACTGCTGCATGTATTCTGGCCATCCTGCTGACTACAGTGTAGCAGCAGTCCTCTGTCTTTCTCCCCCTCCTTACTTTTGAAATGAAAGTGATCACTTCATCTACAGCACTACTGCACAGCAGTTGGGAATTCACCGAGTTCTATATGCATAAAACTCATATATATGAAACACTCTATATGCATAGAACATATTTCATAAAATTGAAAATGCATTTCAATTTTTTTAAAAAGCTACGTTTAACAGCAAAGTTTCTTAAGATGAAGGTCTCTTTACAGGGCTACTGTGCTCTATCTACCTCTACATGGTAAAAACGGAAGCGAGATTCTGTAACAAAAAACAATTGTATTCAAGTGTATGATACAGAATAACTCTTTTCAGAAATGCTAGTACAATTYTAATCATGGAACAACAGCTTTAATAATACACAGAGCCTCAGAGCATTTATTTTCAGGTCTCAGTGCAGCTGTAACAGTAACTAAGGCAAAGCAAGGCTGCAGGTGTGAATCTGGTACCTCAGACCGGGTTATTTTGTCCCTCTGTCTTATCTGCTAGCGGAAGTGGGCAAAAGACCAGTGGGCACTGGGAAACACTCACCTCTCTCGCTGCCAAGACGATGGTGGTTAATTGGGAACGGTCACCCCATTCTGCTAAAAATGTCAGAGTAAACGCTTGAACAAAGATTGGAGAAATAAAGTGTAGCCATTTCTTCTGGGGTATGGTGGTGCCTGGTCCTGTTTCCACATCTCCTGGCCCATTTAAGAGTTTAGTTCTCTGAAGCTGCAGAGGACAAGCAGAAAAAAAATTTTAAATACCATAATATTAGAAACATCATCTAAACAACCCAAATCAAATACTTCAATACAAAGCCAGTCATTTAATACCTGAAATGTTAGTAGCCTCTATCCGCTTCATCATCTGCATATTATTTATCTTAGACAGCATTTGAGATGATGAGCTGTGTATTACACTTGTAATAACCTCCAGCCTCCAGTTACTGCCCCTCTGAAACCTTGCATTTAYATGCAGGAATGATAATTGGTTTCAAACTACAGATGCACTCCTATTTTTAATGCAGGGATTCCCTCTCGCTTTCTCAAGGAAGGAAAAAAATAAAACTAAAAAGCAGCTGTTCCTTGTAAATGACCTTAAAAAAGTATAAACTTAAGATCTTCACAGTCTAAAGTAGCAACTCTCAAATTAGGATTGGTAGAAATGAATTAACAAAAAAAAGTAGTAAGTAAGATTASACACTACTTCTTGAAAGTGGACCACAGTCTGTTTGGAAGACTATGATGACAGAGACCTTTGCTGCAATACCACAAATCTTACTGTGATTCCACCTGACCMTAACATTAATTAAAGGAGAGACAAGAATAATTTATGCTAATAGTTTTTTCAAAACTGGATTCTATGGAGAAAATCCTACTTCTCCTGACAAGACCACAGAACTGGCATACCACAAAACAGGAGTCATCTGCTGCAACAGTCTCCAGCAGCCACCTCTGCCTAGTTTACCACACATTTGCTCTCTTAGATTCTTATTAGTCACACACACAGCAGAGCAGCCTGGGCGTGAAATATAGCACAGTGCTGCAGCTTCAAGTCTTTAACTCTTTCCGTAACTGTAATTCACAGAAAATTTGACTTACTTCCTCATCTTTTTTTTTAATTTCTGCTTGAACTTCTTCCAGTTCCTCCTGACCCTCATCTGGGCTCATTTTCAAGCCTTCCCGAAGCATTCTGATGCCAAAAATTGCAAAGAGTGCTGTTGACACATAATATGTATACACACGAGGAATAACCGTGGTAGCATAGCCGAATAAAACTGGAAAAAAAAAGCAAATGTGTCATTTCAAATATAATCATGAGGATCACAATTATTTTTCCCATATCATATTCCCATAGTGAGGAAATGCTCACTGCATTTCTACAATTCAAATGCCCACTGTTGTCTAAATATGCCACTTTCTGTTAGTTTAATATAATTTTACATTTTTGCAATAACAACGTTTTAGCAACTCCAAGCATTCCTGGTCATACCAGAAACTGAGGTCTGTTAGCAAAGGTCAAACACAGCAGAGCAAAGCTGGTGTGCTGCTATTCTGAAGAGTCAGTCAAAGCAAAGTTATCTTTCCAATCAAGGATGACAGGCCTTGCCTTTCTCCAAGCACGCCAAGTTAGATTAGCAGACACTTAAAGATTAGTCACTGTCTGTATCAGTTAATTCCACTTATATTGATGACTACATGTTGGACAGCATCTCTTCCCATTTTTTTTTTTGATTTATCTCCTATGTAAAGCATATGATCGGAAAAAGTACCAATTAATTAATCACCAAAGTACCAAATAATTATACTAAACTTTTTAAATACTAAGCAACATGGTAAAGCAATGAAAGATAATGTATTCAGAAAGATCTTTTCTTTGTTGTATTGCCATATCCAAAGCACAGGGGTAAAATGATAAGAATGGTGAAGCAACTTACTTTGTCATAATGAGTTGAGGATGAGGATAAAACTGTCTCTGAACACAGATCAAAAAAAAAAAAAAAAAAAA
>NW_020454427.1:2914698-2918748 GCF_003342845.1 Nothoprocta perdicaria | reverse complement strand
AAAAAAAAAAAAAAGAAAAAAGAAAAACAGTCACAGTTCCACAGATATCTTGTATGAAATGAGGGCAGCGGGGAGAAAAGAAAGGCTCTTTGGAATAGGAAAAATAGCTGGGAGCCTCTAAACTATGAGTTAAATTARWAWWYTTTTMWKAAAARWWTWYTAAGAAAGAAAGATTTGAAAGAAGAAATCCTATGAATCCTATTAAGAAGAGAGCAAGGTGCAATAGGCAGAAGGGGAACAAAAGAAAGCAAGATACGTAGAACACAATATTGCCTATGATACTAAAGAAAGTTAACTGAAGCAAGCAGCACAGAAGTGAAGCAAGATCCAACAAATGTTACATTGAGTGACATAAGAAACTCATACAAGGCCTGCATTAAATCCAGCACAAACGGGAACCTGTTCTACAACTGCCATTACTGCAACACACCCAGAGAACATCCGGGGAAACACCACGAAGCTGGAAGCCAGTTARTCTGCCGTTTCCAGTGCATACAAGCCACTAAACACTACTGCAAATATTTCTTGAAAAGTCATGGTAAAAAAAAAATGAGCACGTATACCATAAAATTTATGCTGCATCCAATGTATATACCTGAAGGTTGCTCCATTCTACAATTAAGGCTGCATAAGCACTCAAAGCTGCCGATTTCCCAAGGGCTATTTGACACCTCCCTCCAAGTTTCTGCCTCTGTCAAGACTCTGTATCCCAAAGGATCATAACAGAATGCAATTTTTCACTTATACATTCTCCAATAGAAAGCCAGAATGCCTTTGTGCATGTTAAAGACGCCACATACTTAGATGCAAGTCAGTCAAGGGATATATGTCATCTCAGCAAGACTCCTTCATCTTAGAAAAAAAAAGAAATCACCCCTGTGTTCTCCTTAGGCATCTTAATAGGGACAACCAACAGAAAAAAAAAAAAGAAGAAAAAAAAGGAAAAAAAAAAGGATCTAGTAGTCCAAAATCCATGGAGTTAACACCTCTGTGCTTCCAACTGCTTTCCCTTAAACTCCTACTGAAGTCTAGCGAGTGTAAACACCTATTAGAATTAAAAGCATGAACGCTGGATCTGTCCCTAGAGCCCTCTGCCCTTCACKCTCTCCTTGAAACAGGAAACTGCATATTCTACTACTACCTTCCCCTAACTTTGTAGTAATACACACCGATTTAAAAAGCATATGTAATGAAAAATGAGTGCTGACCTGATAAGCATGTCATGAGTCCCAAGGCAAGCATAGCACCAGCCAGTACAGTCAAGCGGTTGTATCGCATTGCCATGATGGCTGCAATAAAGAAGGTCTTATCCCCCAGCTCTGATACAATGATGACCGATATCGCAGCCACAAACGCGTGAATGAAGCCCAAATTCGTCTTGTCAGGGGACTCTTCACTGACAATATGAACTGGAGCAACGGGTGAGGACCCCTTCTGTAAGAAACAGTTAAAAAATGAGTTAGGTTTGCACATTTATTTCTTGCAGTGTAGTGAGCTCTGTAATTCTCCTGTTTTGTCATATAGCCCAGTGCAGTGCTTTAAATGCATACATTTCATGCAGTATTAGCTGCCACCGCAAATTTCCAGTCCCTTAAACAGAATATCCTCCTTCTCCAATTACTGAAGTAATAACTTCCGTGTGAAAGTTATTGCTACAGCATGAGAGTCACTACTGCACTGAAACGGAGGAAACAATGTCAGCTCAGTCCCAGCACTGCTGTTCGTATGGTCCTTGGCTATTTACATCACAATACTGGAAGCTTGATTAAATAAGCAATTTTCTGATAGTGACTGAGAACAAAACTCTTCAAATTAAAATGGGGCATTTATAATAGCTTAGCAGAAATGTGAAGTCCTTTGAAAAGCATCACCACCACTTTCTTCTCTCACAGAATTTCAGCATTTGAGCCACACTAAAATTGTATGCAAGTATTCTTAAGCCTTCTTGGCACATGCTTATAGTTTTAAATCAGCATAAAGACTTTCCAGGGGTCAAACCGGTCTAGCACATTACAAGTATCACTTACTAATCAAAGTGTTTACTTTTACAAAGATTAAGAAACCTACAATCAAAAGCAAGAACCAAAACAAGGTGACTAGAACTGGCTAAGAAAGTTTTAATACAGATTGCAACATGCTTAGTAAAGTGATCCTCTCCACTGAGCATCCTCACTTTAAAAAGTGTCATGAAATATATAAATATATAAATATATAAAATATATATACAGTAATTACTCCTTTTTGAAGCTCTATATCATACATAAAGTGGTATTGTTAATAATTTTTGTCCTCATTGTGATCATCTGGCAATAGATGCCTCTAACCCAACAACAAAATTAGAATAGCTTTCAAACAAAGAAATTAATCTTGAACACTGAGAATAACTAATGGGTTCCAAGTTATAACAAAATATTCTTTCATTTGTTTATAATGTCAGAAAGATCTGGAGAGCTCAGCTCCCCCCCACCAGCATGTAAGCAAACATGGTTCAGTACAAAAATATTTATCCAGTAAAAACATTAGTTCTTTTGGTCAAGCTTCACTGTCCAAAATAGTATCAAATATCATACCCCCAACTTAACTTTCTAAGAGTGAGCATCTGGACTTCAAAAAAATATTTACCATAGGAAAACAATTTATGGGTTAGATGATGTCTCAACTCCATTTTTCATAATGGATCCCTGCATTTCTTTTTTCAGCAGAAAATGAAGTTCTCCGACTTAAAAAGAAAGGCAAAAACTAATTGCCAGCTTTCACCTCACATTTATAATTTTTTTATTAGCAGCATAACAAAGAAGCTATTGTGCTTGCTTTAGTCTGTAACTGCCACCTCAGTTCTACACTTTGAGGGCTGCGCTGGGACGACAGGGACGCTCACTCGGGKACGTCGGTGCCTTCTACGCAGCCCCTGGGCAAGCAGCCTTCCAGGATGAGCAACCAGCGCTGGCAGTTTCACCCTCGGCACGTGTCGGGTCAACGCTGTCCTCAGGCAGCTGCGCACCCATTCGCTGGCTGTGTGTTCCCACTGCCTTCCTCAGGTTGCTGGGAATGTGTAGCCTGGGGTGCGGAGCAGCCTAGGATGTTCAGCCCCAGCTCGCACTCCTGTTAGCACAACCTGCCTCCCGCCAGTGCTCATCCTATAAATGACTCGCAGAAACACAAGCAACGCTCAGTACCCTCTTCCCCAGAGCAAGCAGGGCAGCCTTCCAGAGAACACTGCTGGTGGAGCTCACGCTCGAATTTCCTGCTTTCCTGCCATCATTTACTAGTCCTTAGAGAAAGGAGTGTTCCACTTTCACTCCAGCATTCATCAGCACAAGATGCACACCCTGTGGGAACGCACATGTTTAACTGAAACACCAGTGATGTCTATGGTGCGATGTTTGGTAACCCGAGGGCTGCCTTCTTGCACGTTTCACTTTGCCATGCACTACGTGTCTCCGCTTGTCAGGCCCTGGCCAGCAGTTACCAAGGGCAGCTATGGAGCAGCACCCGGGAGCWGGGTAGGAGCGGCAGGAAGTTCCTCTCTGCGAAAAGCAACTGCAGCTGGATGTGGCTCTTTACGACATCTCCAGAAAAAAAAAAGCTGAATGAAAACTACGTATGCCTGGTGTCTCATGGAACTAGGGTGCTTCTGGGACAAAGTTAACCAGCTTTAACACTAAATATATCTGTTCTCATTTCCCCCTCTTGCAGTTCTCCCTGCAAAGTCTTCCTACTGACGTGTAGCATTTCCCACGGGGACAGAAGACCCTTCGGAGGGATGACGCACAGCACAGACCGCTGCAGAGGGCGGCAGGAAGGGGGAAAGGCGCCGGGACACGGGCACGGACGCTCGAGCGCGACRGCACCCGATGCTCTGCGTGCAATGCAAGCAACGGGAGAGGCCTCGGCCCATCCCGCCCGTGATACGGAAAGGCAGCGAGGAAGAGTACGCAGGAAGCCGCGCGGCCCGGGCTGCCGCCTGCCCCCCGCTCCCGCCGGCTCCCTCGGCCGCCGCCGCCGGGCCGGGCGGCCTCCCCGCGGCCGCCGGCGCGCTCTGGATCTACC
>NW_020454427.1:2894660-2914683 GCF_003342845.1 Nothoprocta perdicaria | reverse complement strand
GGAAGGAAGGAAGGAAGGAAGGAAGGAAGGAAGGAAGGAAGGAAGGAAGGAAGGAAGGAAGGAAGGAAGGAAGGAAGGAAGGAAGGAAGGAAGGAGACTTTCTGCTTCTGCTCTGCTGGGCCGTAAGCAAAGGCAAAGAGGAAGGCACAGGCTTGGCCACGGAGCACTGCAGAAATATGAAATTTCCTGTTCCCCCTCCATGGTGACAGGGGGCAATCTCCAGAGCAGGGGAAAAAGGTTAGACTGGAGCCTAAATTAGGGTTTCAGAAACATAGCCGTGTCCCTCGCTTATCAGTTTATTAAAGCCATCTTAATCTTCTTGAGTGTTCCTGAAGAACATTACCATAATCCCTTAATCCCGCCTCTCCCTGGAGTGCCTGTAATGAGGAGACGGGCACAGGGCTTAGCTGGATGGGGACAGCCAGGCAGGAGGGGCCAGGGCGCAGCCGAGGGCCGGGGACACAGGCAGAGCTCGGCACGCGCCGCGGGATCCGCTCCAGCGCGCGCTCCCGTCCTGCGGGCGCCTTGGGAAGCACCTCGCGGAGCTCGGAGCACCGCGGGTTTGATGGGATGAGAGTCCATCTCCAGTGCAGCTCTGCGGCGCTCCGGCCGTCCCGGCTCCGACCCTCTGCTGGTCAGGCCAGGCAGGAGAGCCAGGAAATCCCGAACAGGCCCGGCCTGAGTGCAGCGGGAAGTCCGGCCTGGGCTGGCCCAGCACAGAGTCACTGGGGTGGAGGCTGCTCGAGCGCCTGGCACGAGGCCTCCGGGGGAGGCGTGTGCTTGGGGCAGGGGCACAGCTGGGGTCTGCTGCACTGCGGAGGGCGACAGGAAAGGCCGGTGCCTCTCTGCAGACACCCTGAACCTCACTAACCACCAACCAAGCAGCTGTGTCCAGGAGGGACCCTTCCCACACGGCCGCATCCCTGGCTGCCTCCAGCAGGACTGCAACGGGGTGCCCAAGGCAGAGAAGACACTGTGGGATACATCCAGCACAGGCTGCACTGCACAGGGATGAGGAGGTGGAAAGGGTCAAATCCGGAGCCAGGAGATGTGGGATGAGGGGCAGGGGGCAATGGGGCTTCTCCTGTGCCCGGTGTCGCTCCGGGAGCAGCAGCCGGACACTCGCAGCAGCCCCCAGCTCCCCGGACCTTGATCGGGATGTAAAATCCAGCACCTTCACCAAGATCTCCACCCTTTTTCCTCTCCATCCCCTTATTTCTTTCAAGTACCCGGGCACTTCACAAGCTGCCCTCGCCGGCTCCTGCTGCTCGAGGGATCCCTAAATCAAGGGACTGCAGCTAATTATTACTATTATTTTGCAGCGGCAATCAGGGCCCCGGGGCTCATTAACAAGTTAGCACCTCTGGTTGCCCTGGAAACCGCGGAGCTGCCAGGCAACAGGCGCGGCGCCCAGCCCCCGCGGGAGCGCGCGGAGCCGCCGCGGCCTCCGGCACCGCCGCGGCCTCCGTCACCGCTGCGGCCTCCGGCACCGCTGCGGCCTCCATCACCGCTGCGGCCTCCGGCACTGCCGCGGCCTCCGCGGGTGCACGTGGCGCGGCGGGGCGCGCGGGGAGGAGGGGGCCCGCGGACAGGGCGCGGGGCGGGCGCCGCGCGGGAACGGCAGCGCGAGCCCCCCTTAGACACGGGGACACCCGCGCCGCAAACAGAAAGCACCCTTTTAATTAGGTATTTCGAAACACCAGAGATGCTCCAGTTTATGTAAAATATTCCCGCATACAAAAGAGGGGTTAAGTACACCACTGCAGAGCGGAAAACAAGCTGAAACGCCAACATCCATCCGCTGCATCAGGTAAAATGTTCATTCACTCCCGTACCGCGAGAAAGGCCCAAACTATCCAGTGGAAAATGCAAAGGACACCTGGGCAAAGGGATACAACAGCCCCTGTGAAGAATTTCTTTATAACATACCTATTTACATCTATATTATATTTAATAATACATAAAATTATATCTATACATATATAAAAGCATTTTATATATTATTTTTATTATTTTTATTTTTTTCCTGTGAGAGTGCCAGAGCCCTGGAACAGGCTGTCCTCAGAGGTTGTGCAGTCTCCTCTGGGGATGTTYAAACCCGCCCAGATGCCTCCGTGTGCCCCGAGCTCCGGGTGGCCCTGCTTGAACAGGAGGTTGGACTAGATGATCTCTAGAGGTCCCTTCCAGCCTCAGCCATGCTGTGATTCCGTGTGTTTACTGCTTGGCATTTAATTACATCTGCTTTCATGAGTTATTTAAAAAACAGCGTAGCCATGGTTACTGTGATGCAAAACTGCCCTTTGTAACACGAGGGATTCCAATAACCTTAGATGACAAAATTATAACTTAGAATATTATTATTTTGCAAATTCTCTACTATTCTGTTCTCTCCAGAAAGAGTATTTTCCAAGATTTTCCAAGTTCCAAGGATAAACAAGAAGCTCCACCAAGGAATACTGACTTTTTATGCAGAAAAGGTAATGCAGAGGACTGGTCTGTTGTTTCTCTCTACTGCTGAGCATGAGTCATTCCCTCATTACAGTCCTCTTCATCTTTTTTGCTTGCAGTTAAGAACAACCACTGTTTTATAATTATCAACAGGGAAGCAAAGAAAGTAYACAATTTGCCTCCATCTGAAATGGTCCAAAGAGAACAGAAAAAAAAATACACTTAAATATTAGACAAGACACAAAATGCAGTAATTTAAATGATTCCCTGTGGCTGCCTTTCCCTATCCAGATTTCATACATACATATTTTGTATGTATGTATTCCATGTGTAATGCAAATGTTTTATACTTAAAATGTGATTATTAAAAAAAACAGTTAGCATCCCTTCAATTTTAAGGTCTTCAGTATCATCTGACCTTTGCTTAGAGAGACCTTGCATTTCTCTGCAAGAGGAAACCAGATGAAATTTATCATCAAAGCCATAAGATAGAATAGACAATATGTGTTAATTTCTCTTGTCTTTAGGAAAACATCAATCTCTYGCTGTCTTACAAAAAAAAATTCCAAGCTTGTTCTAAAGATATTTAAAAAAAATACTCTAGTAAACAAATGGTATAAATGCTTTTCGATGCTTTGGGTAGGAGCTAAATTTGTTTTGATAGAACTCATGACACAAAACAGCAGCCAGTGCCTGGTTAGAAAGGACATACAACACTACAAACCACCACGTCACATTGTGCAATCCGAGTGTGATGGCCATAGATACATATATGAGGACTTCTGCAAAATAATGAGGGCAAGAAACTCTCTCAAACCAGTCTCCGTAAGGTACACTGTGGCTCAGATTGATGACCTTTCCTGCAAACAAATGGAAAAATAGGTTAGTTGTGAATAGCATGGGTTGCAAACTTTTCTATCTATAATTACAGAACAGCACCCTCATTAAAATTATAATCACGATCCACCTGTATCTGATTTGGCAGCTTTGCATTCTTAAAAAAGATCACGGAAATCATTTCTAGTCCACACAGAGAAGTGAGTTCTCAGTGGAGAAGTGACATAAGTCCTAAGAATTACTACTTGTCTTTGGATACTTTGGATATTGGAAGCGAGATCTTTATTTTTTTTATATATGAAGGTTCTGGAAAACTATACATGAACACACATGCGTGCACACACACACACACACATGTATCATTCAGACATCTAATCTTTTTGCCAAATACATTCTAACTTAGTGAAATTCTTATAGCTAAACTTCAGTAACTGAAAAATACTTTAAAAAAAAAGTTACTAAATGCTACAGAAGGCTAGTGCAAGAGCCATTTTTAATATTGGATAATTTACCTCGGTAAATGGCTCACAGAAATGAAACCCCTTACCTGATTTGCTTTTTCTAAGATTAGCTAGAATCACAAGACATCTGTGTTGGTGAAGCGAGGCCCAAATGTACATCACAATTCCCATAATGTGGTACCAGCAGATCTGCACAGAAAGTTCTTCTCCTGAATTAAATACATTTCATTAATAAAAGGATCCAGAAATACCCCCCAAGCATCATCCCAAAACACTGATATATACTACAAATRCCTTAAAATTTCCACTAGTGTGTATTTAATCCTTTGAAAGATGTTCTTAAATCCTGTGTGACTTAACTGCTTAGCTGATTAAATCTTTAACTTTACTATAGTAAAGTTAAAGATTTAGTTTCTGATGCAGCAGTTTGAGGTACAATGTAAAGTGCAACAAACACATAATGGATGCATACCTCAATATTTAACACTCTTTAAAATATCCTAAAAAGATGCTGCCATGTCTCATATAACACAACTACATAATTACTCATATGAACTGCGCTGTTTATCTTGTTCACAGTAAGCAAAATGCTTGGGTGTACAAGGGCACATGTGTGCACACACACACTGAAGCATTTTGGTCTTTAAGAAAACCTTTTCTGTATTAAGGATTAGTTCTGAAGTACAAGTCAATATATCACCTTTCTGAGAGTATAGAAAATTAAGAAAGGAGAAAACAGGCCTAGGTTAAAAAAAAAGATAGGCTTTATCCACAGACAGGACATCTGAAGCTTACTTTAAAAAAATCACTGTAGAATATTAGAGCTGATGTAAGATGCTTGGAGGTAGTTAAAAACTCCACTAAAATTACATATTTAGTAATGATCACCCTCCAAAAAAAAAAAAAAAAAAGGGAGAAATACTGTCACCAGACAAAATGTTTCAGCTCATGGTTCATCTGTGCAGAACAGAAATAGCAGCTCAGTTGTGAGATACAGTGAAAGGGGTTGGCAGAGAGGGGTCATAAAAAAACTGAACCTCCAGTTTGAGGGCCAGAGTTGCATACTCCACAGTGCACTCCAATGAAAACTGGAGTATTTGAGAAATGGTATCTATTATTTCCCTTCATAAAGCAGAAGTATCTTATGACAAAGCTTATCTGTAAGGATCATGAAAGTATCTAGAGTGGAATATTTTTTTTCTGTGAAAAATAGTTATTCTTAATATAAAATTATATATATGTGTGTATTTTTGCTTCTGTCAGGGGTGCAGGGAAACACACCTAGGTCATTATATCATATACTGAGATACAGTTAATTGGAAATATGCCAGTAAGTATATTTATATCTCATCAATTAACATACTTGCCACACAAGCCTTCTACAAAACCACATTTACTATGATGGAAACAAATGGGAGCAAAAATGCACCTCTGATAATACCTAAGCAGGCACTTACCGTTCCTGAAATTAGCAGGCACTTGACATAGCACAGTTAAGCCAAGAGCAACGTAGTAGCCAAGCCCGAAGCAATACTGCACGGTATGAATGACGCCATCAGAAAATACACTGGTCCAGAGGCACTCTGCAAGTCTCCGAAAGCTGTGCAGCCAGAGGAGCAGGAGGACTAAGAGTGCAGAGAAGTGTTCACTGCCTGCTCGCAGATAAAAACAGYGACTCAGGGATAGAYAGGTACAAATCCAACAACAATGCCCAAAAAGGGCCAATTTTCCTCCTTTTCACAGAAAAATCCTACCCAAATGTTACCCCAAATTTACCCACTGGGAAAAATGTATACATTTGAGACACGCTGACCACAGTGGCTGTGCAAGACTACCTCTAGGAGGTGCCCTGTCTACCAAGGCACTGCTGGAAGCTATTGTATTCATAAAGGAGAATGATTTCTACCTTGAATAATGACAAGGGGAGCTGTTATTCCAGGAAAGTCATTTGGAGCCTAGTTTAGGAGTAGCTGATGAAGTAGCACATGAAGAACACAAATTCAGCAAAGGACGGTGGTGCTGCTTGCTAATACTYGTATGGCTCCTCCTTGGTGTCTGGAATACTTGCCCATGTCCTCGTTCTGTGAAGCTCTGCCAAGAGCATGGTGCAGATGCTGAAGCCATGATGAGAGAGATCCTGGGAGGGACTGAGCTTGGAGAAGCCAGATCAGCAGAAAGCCATTCCAGAGCACAGAAACAGCATAAAAGTGAATAAACCACCTGTGGGAGCAGAAGTATCTTACATTAGGATACTGCTTTCATTATTCCTTAGCTGGATACATAGCTACAGGATATGTTTTTCTGATGGAGAGAAGAATCCCTTTTGGCCCACGCATCRATGATTAGAGAAACAGGCAATCGCTAAGCAGTAACAGCCCTAGGAGCCTCTGAGCCTCTTTCCCTGTGACAGACAGTCCGCGACAACAAGCAGCAGTACCCCTGGCTCTGCCAACCTTACTAACAGTAGCTGCATTAAAGAGGAGAGAGTGGTAACCACAAATAACAAGAGTATCTTAATGCTTACAAATAATTACAATGGACATAGCTTTTTCTTTGTAATTCACATAGCTGAAAAGCACATGGGCACTTCCATGCTGCTAGACCCAGTAGCATTTCCACATTCTTCAGTTCTCAGGGATGTATTACACAATGTATTTACAGTTCATGAATGAGACATGTAGATGGTAAAATGACCTGGACATAATTACTCAGGCTGTGTGCTAAAATATGTGGAAATTCTTATATTTCCAAAGACCCGCAAGAATCATATAGAAAACAGGACAGATCATCAGTATTTCTTGGTGATTACAAGGCACGACTTGATACTCTTTTGTTCTGAAGGMAAGGAGCTCCCAGCCCCATTATACACTTAGGTAAGTACATTACGCAGCATTAAAATAAAAGATACTATGATTGATACTATGATCAAGGTAGGTAATTGGCTGGAATTAAACAGCCTATAATAACCAGTTCAGACTAGGCGATTCAGTATTTCCTTTTGCTCTTAACAAGGAAATCTCTGCGACTATGAACAAAACTCAGGACCTCCAGCAACACGTGCAAAGAGATGAATACATATGATGGGGAGATGCTCAGAGCCTTCTGGTGACAATATAACTCCATCAGTGCAAAACCAGGATATAACTCTACAGTCAAGACTGTTTCTCTAGAACACACACTCGACAAAGCCTGTACAGCTTGTATATGCCACAGAAACCTAGTAATTTGGGAAAGTGTGAAGAGGATGAGRACAACACCTTTACTTAGTGAAACAAAATAAAACGACTTCCCCCTAGAGTAGCTAAGGTCCCTCTCAGCAGCAATACAGGAACCAAGCCAGAGTCTAATGCACTAAAACTGCCTGATCTTGAGCATGGTAAAACTATTTGACCTGTAACAGTTGGCAGCTCCTTCAGGTGGGTGGCAACTTCTAAGCTCTCTCTCCTAATAAGCAAACAAGAACTGTAAGGTTTGCTTTGCTGATTTCCAACAGTACAACTGAAATCAACCTTCCACCACTTTCCACTTAAAAGCCAAACACATTTGTATACTGATAAAACCATATCTCCAATTTCAAGTTCCTTGCTGTCCTGTTATTTGTAGGTCTCCATCTCATTTCCTGCCAGGAAACTTTCCTCAAGTCAGTTGCTTTTGTTACCAGCAAACAAACTCTGCCAGCTAAGCTGAAAAGCACCAAGAGCTTTCAGCAATGCCAGCTACACAGAGCACATATCTGATACAGAGACCAAGCCAACAATACAGTACATACATGTGTCATCCCTCAAGGAGAGGAGTGTTTGGTATTTGCCAAACCAACCTAAAATGAATTATAATATTACACAAGATGGAATGGCAAAGTTGAGAACAAGTCTAGGCTAGTAAAAGCACAATACTTATTTGGAGAAAAAAAAATACAGACAAAATGGAAATACAAAGTGCTGCAATAGCCACCTCCAGGATGTTCTGTATTCTCTCAGCATGCAGTGTTGACTAGTAACAGGATGATTTTGCAAATGTTGAGTTYTGAAGGCCAATACAGCATAAAGCCACCTTCTTCTGACACCATCTTCCCTAAGAACGGGTTGTAGGAAACTTCAGTTGCAAAATCTCTATTCAAATGAGAACCACCTCCAGAACGCAGCTTTTGCAATGCACTGTAATTAAAACACCTTTACAAACTGTTCTTTCTGCCAAGGATACCACAGCGTTTAAATGGATCCCTGGGAATTTCCTATGACTATAAGCTTGATAACCAAGATACCACATTACAACCTTTCCATGAATAATATGCCATGTTATATAACTTTTTAAAATGTGTAGCTTTCAAGACACACATTTATTAATGTTACTGACAAGCAGGAAGACAGCTTGCTGTTATCTTTGCAGGCAGATGATTAAATTAGGGACAATGGCATTTTTTGAGTTAAGTTGCATCCCAGGTTTTCATAGCAATTTGGTTGTTTGAATGACTATTTTAGCAAAAGAGATGTGTTTGGGTAACCCAACATTTGTTTGGGGTTATTGTCCTTCATGCAGGATCCAGCTAGTCATACTAGCTTTCTCTAACTAGCATCTTGTGCTGCATTTAAAAAAAAAAAAAAAAGAAAAAGAAACTTTGGAGGAAGATATGAGGATRGTAAGTAGATTTAAGAAAGCAAACCCACAGTGTTTTTGCATGGACTCAGAAGTCCACATTCTCAGCTCCCTGTTCTTGTCTTGCAGGAAGATTTGTTTTACACATACTGGGCAAGACCGTGATTCAAGATATAAGGCTTTAATTTCAGCTTTGGGGATGTGAACTGTGCATGAATGAAGTTTGTTCCTCATTCCTCATCTGTAAAAACAGATTCACACTTGGTAAAAAAAAAAAAAAAAAAAAAACCACCCACACTTGAGGCTAACTATGCAAGTTTGTTTGATGACATTTAAAAATGGAAGAGACAGAGTAAGCAGACAGAGTAAGCAGATAGTTATTTCAGAATCTTTCATTTTGTCCTGGAGATTACAAGTCTCATTTGAAACAGTATTTTATACATTTTCCAGCTCAACATACTTTCCAACAAACTTCATAGCGTTACAACATGCTCCTTTTACCAGCCAATTTGTCAACAARCTCTGCTTTACAGTGAAAAATTTTGAGAATCTTCCAGAAAATCATTCTGTCTCTTGGGAACCAAGCACTTAACCGTATTATAGTTTCAGTGGGTAAATTCCCAGTAGGCCTGAAATGGACTTTAATAATCACGTGTTTCTAAAAGTACAGTGAGTTTTAATAATCTATTTTCATATGCATTTTATCATTGAAACAGTTTTTTCCCCCCCAACTGTGGCATAAGAATACATGCCATTTCCCTACCATAAGCACTTAATAAATATTCAAGATGTGATCTATCAGTGGTATAGGCTATTTTAACTAGTCTTCAGATACAGAAATCACAGCATTTGATTGTTTCACGTAAGAGTCACACAGTACATGAGTCTCTATCCGCAAATCTGAGCTCTGTCCTTCCTGACAGGCCCAGTGCTCCAGTGTTTTGGCTCTCTGCACTACTTAAGGCAGTTTTAACTATCATCAACATTACTAATAAAGCTGAAGACAGCTGCAGAAGCCCATCGTACAGACTGCATGYATGCATTTAATTCTGACTTGCTCCACGGAAGCAGTGTGACTTGCCTTGCAACCAAGCAGCACGCTCCGTCAGGTCTGCAGGCTCCCACTTGCAAAATTAATATAAAATAAGACTTTAAAAATCAGACGGCTTAGGAACAACATTCCCAGTAAGAAGCAGCCTTCCACTGTTTTTTCACTTAAAAGGTAGCATGCACAAGGGAGTACGTGCAAGAGAAACAAAAAGGCAATGAATGTGAATTCATAAGAAAATACCTGTATATATATATATATATTTTCTCTTTATGAAGTGATAAATCCCTAAGCTGCCTGGGCACGCGCATTTTCCAGCTCTCCTGCCTCGTGGGACTATAGAGGTAGAAGAAAGGGGCTCCCCCGCCTACCCGCGCCAGCCAGGAGCCGTTAACGGCCGTTAACCGCCCGCCGCGCGCAGGGGCCGCCCGCGCGTCACCTCTTGGGCACATGGAGGAGCCGGAGCGAGGCCGGCCGCCGCTCGCCGCCGCTCTTGGTCTTTCCGTAGCGGATGAGCTCCTGGAAGAAGCCGCTGTCGCCGCCGCCGCCGGGCCGCCGCGCCCGGGCCCGCTGCAGCAGCAGCGCCGCCAGGAAGGAGGCGGCCAGCAGCGCCCACAGCGCGGCCGCCATCGCCGCCCGCCCCGCGCTCCGCCCCGCAGCGCGGCGCGGCCCTGGGCAGGCTCTGCCTCCTCCTCCTCCTCCTCCTCCACCATCTCCTCCCAGGATCAGGGACGTTCAGGGGTTGGTTTGTCCGACCCGGTGCCCGAGCGGCCAGTCAAAGGTACAGCCCCGCTTTTCACTGCGCGTAGGGAGGGCATAGTCATTACCAGGGCTGACTAGACATTAGAGCAAAGCAACTTTTCTGAGGTCAGAATTCTCAGATAATACAGAACAACTGAACAGAGAACAACTTTGTTAGCCTGTAGTGATACTTCAAGCCTTCATAAAGTCAGTATTTTGAAAGAAAGAAAAAAAGAGCAATGATGTCAGCTATGTTCAGTTATGTCAGCTGGCTCGCCAAAATTCAAGCCTGAAATGCATGTAGATTTTTGACTTTGAGTGGAGCTTATACTGATGTTGTTGTAGTTTCACAGTAAGTGTGGGTGCACTTACAGCGCTATCTGTAAAGGTGTTTTTAAAGGTATCAGTATCCTCTTCCCTATGGGATTTGTTGTGTCTTTATAAGCAATTTAACTGCTTCCCAATCTGGTGGCATGCGTACATTCAGGTGTACCAGTCCCTTTATTTTATTTTGTTTTGTTTTATTTTATTTTGTTTTGTTTTTGTTTTGTTTTATACGTGTTTAGATCAAGCCTGATAGAAAGATTTAGTATGTTACAAATGTACTTTGCTAAATTGAGGCATATACCCCAGCTAAATGATTCCAAGACTGCTTTTATAACCGTGTTAATCCATCCAGTCCTGCAAAACAGCACATACAAAGGTGAAGCCCTCGTGACATCAGTAACACCACTTTGCCAGAAGAACCACTGGAGCTCTCATTTTCTGATAAAACACTTTGGCATCTCGGTAGTTATGTCCACATAATGCATTGCAAGAAATGTGCAAGGGCAATGTGCCACGTTTTCAGAGCAGGAGGGAGGAACAGCAATGTCCCAATAATCCTGCAGCTCTGGGAGTGCTGGGAAGGGAGAACGAGCCCAGGAAGCGCTGCAGAGAAGGGAGCCGCATCCCAGTTGCCACTTCCCTGGGATCATGGCCAGCACCAAGCACCTGCTGTAYGTAGCCAGTGATGGCAGACTCCATGGGAGTCTCCCTATGCAAAAATGGCTAACTGAGAGGACTTGAGGGTGTTTATACTTTGAAGGGTAAGGATTGTGGCTGTGCTGGTGCTGCATGAGACTGTTAAAGGCATAAGGACACATAGCTAGGGCTTTAGAGCTGATGGGAGCAGACACCAGTGCTACATCCATATTTTGGCACTAACTAGCCTTTCCATTACTGTGCTAGCAACCAGGATGGATAGGGAGAGATTTAATGGGTGTGAGCTAAGGTGCCACTCTGCTAGGATGAACGTGTGGGAAGGGAGAAGAGTTAGTGTCCGCCTGAGGATAAAGTACACCCGAAGCAGGCAGAGCACGTTCCTCCACATGTCTGTTATTTGCTAGACCCAGCCCCACTGCCACGTAGGGTTCTCTGGTGGCAAATAAGAGCCATGGCATGAAACCGGTGCCCACATGTCAACACACAGCAGGAATTGTCACTCTGCAACAGCAAAGGGTGAGAAAGGCCTCACATTCAACAACATTTTGCTGAACACATGCTCCAAAATTAAGTGTCTAGAGAGAGATTCTACCTATAAGCAAAAAGTCCCAAAGGCCACAGCACCACAGTGAATTATTAGTAATTCACCACTTCTGTCTGAGTTACCATGGTGACTAGATGGTGGTAGATTTAGTGGAGGAGGAAAGACAAACACTTATCAATAGGCACTAGTCATTCTTTTGCTTGTGGAGTTCTGCTTTCTCAATGAGCAGTTTTAAGCTACATTGACTTACACTGGTGTTCAAAGGACCATTCAGCAAAGGTGGTGATCAGCAGAAGCCTGCGGAGTTGCAGCCTGGAGGGTGTCTTGACCAGGCATTTGGTGCTTCCTGGAGGTCCACGGCATTCCCGGCCAGCTGGCTCCCGCTGTTACGGTGTGAGAGCAATACAGGGAGCCAGGATCTGACCTCAAATAGAGCCACTTTGCTGGCTGCTTCCCTCAGATGCTAGATAATGGGAGGAAGGAGGGAAGGAATACAGCTGTGAGGGTGGGAATGGTTTGAAGGAGAGGAATTTGCAGTTGCTTGTCTTAAATAYGGGGTCTATATGAGCTTTGTTGAGGACAGTGGTAGTTTTTCAKTGTAACTTGTAATGTATTAGCTTTTATAGCTGTGTGTGATTCTTGTAGAGCTATAGTACCTATTTTTTTCCATGGTTTCGTTTCTTTAGCAGTGTATATCTCGCATATTTATTGCACAAGCATGCAGGATTTCCATACTTTTTAATGTGAGAAGGTCCCTCTAGGTGGCACCAACACTCTGTGGTTCCTAATATCACTCCCCTTTGTCGGGGCTGCCTTCTGGGCATCGTTAGCCATAACCCCACCAGCAGCTCTGTGAAAGCTGGCAGCTCACAGTCATTTCAGGCTGTAGATGCTCTGAGTATTTATAAGCTTTTGGCAGCTACAGTGTAACCACAGATTAGCTTTTCATGTTGAATATTTGTTACCAACTTCATGATACTGTTTTTGGTGTAGTAAGAGGGATTCAATTTACCTAAACTTACCCACTTAAATAATAGTGATTTAGCTTAAACTAGTTGATTGGGGCCTGGGTCATCTCAGGTTTGTTCCTCCTAAATGAAGATGCATCTCAGCTGGAAGGCTGAATTTCCCAATGGAGTTGTCTTTATAGACTGGGGATTAATATATATATATATATATATATATATATCACTGATAATAGGAATTCAGCTTTTAGCGGGCTAAAGCTGAAGTGGATCTCCAACCCCAACTCAACTGGAATTAGTTATATAAAGATCTTCCCGATGAAAATTTTGCAAGGATTCAGAAAAAAAAAAATGTGTATAAATTATTTATACTGCTGAATCTAGAGTTAATTTTGAGAATATCATCCAAAATCCTTTTTTCCCCAAAGACTGAGGACATACAAGAAAAACACAGGGGAATGTTTCATGTTTCTTGCCTATTAAAGAAAAACTGCTGTTTATATGTCTTTTTTAATTATTATTTTTTAAGGGAGAATAGTTAAATGATTGATACTTTTTCTTCTTTGGTGTATTCAGAGTTTTTTTTAATTAAATTAAATTTGACAATGAAGCTTTACTAGTGAAACAGCTACAGGTGGATTTCTTGAAAATCTTTGCAAGACATAATTCTATTTGAATTTAGGACAAGGGCAACCTTGAAGTTGCAAATAGAGAGCACTCTCTTTCAGGACTGTGGTTGAAGACAATACAGCTTGAGCAWTGTGAGGACACCAGAATCTAGATATTCGGATACAGGACATGATAATTTGTGTTAATTAAATTGGCCAGAACCATCCGATCTGTGTATGTTAGCTATCTTCCCACAATTCAAGAATCGCTACATGTCCATGGCTTTCAGATCAGAAAATGTGAATGTTTCCAATAGCTGGTAAAAAGCAGGAATTACTCCCTGATAAGACGAGAACGCCTGCGCACGACTGCTGTCGTGCCCCGGGAAGGCCAGGAAGCAGCGTGTACGTCACACAGTGCCAAAGAGCCAGATTAATGCTCAACTCCTGCATAAACAGCATTGTGGGCAGATGCAAAATCTGCCACTTTCACAGCATGGACGACGTGATAGATTCAGCAGGACTCTATAAATTAATCACCCTTGAACTTTGAAAGAGCTGTAGCATTATATTTACATAGCTATTAGTGCATAATTCACACACATGAATCCAACGACTTTGAGAGGTGACTTCTACACCTCCTTGGGCTAATGTATGTGACTGACTTGCTATTCAGTTATGTTATTTCCCAAGTTTGCAATAGATTCACTGATCACGGCTAGTAAATATTTTGCTGACATGGTAAACTTGGMGTTTGGAGTGTCAATCAGGGAATAAAACCAGCTTTATTATTGGTTTGAGGACGTATGATACAGTATTGATCCTGGACTAGCCACATACTGTGAAGGCCAAGTCTGGGCAAGTTTTTTGCTCTTAAGAACCTGAATCTTTAGCTTTATGATTTGTATTTTATATGCATATATAAACATATAGCATATATATATGGGAGAAGAAGATCCCTAAAGCTAATAATTATCACCTGTCTCTGTATTTTGTATCATATTTCATGTTATTTTAGAAATATGCCAGAATGTATTTGCTTGCAAAATGATAGTGATTTTCCTGGAATAGACAGATGGCATTCAGACATGAATTAGAAAGTAAAGGGTTTTATTTCCYCGGAAATTCCTGTTGAAACTTTCACCTTCTAAAAAGAGAGTTGCGAGTTCACGGACGCTTGCTGCCTGCCAGAAGAGAAAGACTGTTGATAGAAACAGTAGAGAACAGTTAGTTTTAACAGGGCTGTCAGTTGCAGAAGGAAAGCTTTTAAGTACACTTGGCTGGCAAGGAGAAAGGTRATATCAACATTTATAACTCAGAATTGAGAAGAGTCAAGAATTCCTCAAGGAAACAAAGACCTTCTGTAAGGTACTTTATGCTCTCCATGGAAATAGAGGATTTGGATGGAAACTGGATGCAGGAAGTTCCACCTGAGTGTACAAAAAAACTTGGTACTATGAGAGTGACTGAGCACTGAAACAGGTTGTCCAGAGAAGCTGTGAAGTCTTCTTCTCCAAACCTGCCTGGCTAGGCAGCCACCTGCTCCAGATGACCCTGCTTGAGCTGGCGTTTGAACCAGGGGACCTCTCCAGGTCCCAGCCAACCTCACCTGCTCTGTGATTCTGTGGTTAGTGGGCCTTTCCCACAGTGTTGCAGTGCTAGTGATTCTTTCCTAAGAGTCATCTGGGAAAAGGACGGGAATTTGGGACATGGCAGGTGTTCTCCAGCAGCTCTGGAAGTTGTCCTAGAAGAATAAAACATATCTAATACAATGTGAAGAGAAAGACTCTATCTGCACCACATCTTGAGGACCACTGCATGTCTCCTTTYGGTTCTAAGGTCACTTTTCATTTGGAGAACTAGCCTGAAAACACAGTGTGCTGTGTAGCTGCCTTCTAGAGCATGCAGGCTGCAAAGTGACTAAGCATGGGGGACAACACTTGGTAGCCTCCAGAAGCTCTGTTGGACTGTCCCAAGGAAAATGCACACAGTCCTTAGAGGTGATGGAGAGCACAGTTATGGCAGCTGCTTTTATGCTGCTCATTAAATGCAGGACTGATATTACTGAAATGTTTGTGCATCTCAGTATCTCAGAGTTTTGAGTTCACAAATTTCCTGTGCTTTTCCAAGTTCCTGCACTACTCACAGCTACAGAGTCATTCAWCGCCCCCAGCACTGAAAACTATTAGTTTTTTTTTTATGTGTATGTTGTAGAATCACTTTTACTGTAAATTATCTCTATCTTATGTAGAAAATTTAATTAAAGTGTTTTAACTTCTGAGCTCTCATCTCYCATGAGGAAAGACGAGGAGAAAAAAGTCCCAATGCTATGTTGTCTCTAGATAGAAGCAGCTTCAAGATGTGACCATCAATGACACCACATCTCAGATGGACTCATTTGGCAACAGGCAGTGACCTACTTTGTATTGCCATATTCTGAACACATAGAATAGTGAATTCAGCTGAATTAACTTAGATACCCAGTCTACACATGAAGTCCTATACACTTGAGTAGCATGATCCACATTTTTCTCAGGCTATGGAAATACTATTACTGAATAGGAGAACCAGCCTTCTCCAGTGTGCAACATTAAGAGTGGGTACTGGGTATGCCTTGGCATGGGAGGCTAAATAAACTGTAGTCCAAAGATGAAAAATGCTTGCTTCAACAAGGCTAAGCACTGGGTTTGAAAATGCCAGGCTGTATCCCAATTCTGGAATGCAGATGTGCATTTTTTTCTATCAGTGTTGTGCCATAACGTCAAGACATGCTTCATTCATGTTTGTGCTCATACTCACAGGTGTTCCTGCTGTGGGAAAGACTGTACAGAGACTGAATGAACCCTTACTGTCCAACATCAGTGAGTGCTAAGAAGTTCATGTTTTCAGCTTCTAGGTACAGCYAACAGCTGTAAAAACAGCTGTAGAAAATCATTCATGTTACTAAACTTAAATGTGTCACAGGGGAGCTGAAAGATGTTTATGAATATTTATTTTTTCATTTATCCTTAATGTATAAATATTCTGGCAAATGAACTTATGCTGATTAACAGTGCAATATCTGAAGGATGCTTTATCGTCTTAGTTCTGATTCACATACCTATTCACACATCATTAGACAGAGCATAAATGTGACAACATGGTTCATAAGATTTGTGCTYGTAATATATTGTTTGTACTTCAAAAGGCTAAGTTACCTAATCCAAAATTGATCCTAATTATGTCTGAGCTCAAGCCTTCAACTGGACMATATAGGTTGGAAATTTTGCAAACTAGAGATGGCTGCACAATATAGAGAAGCTCTTTGCTTTGTTTCCAGATTAAGGTGTCYGTCTCTAAAACAATGTGATTATATTCAAAGGAAACTAATTTTATCAGTAATTTTCAGTTAAAAATCCCAATCTAGTTATGAATAAAATCAGGAGTGGGAAAAGAGTCAGCTCCACTTCAGAATCAAATAATTTCATCTCTTTATGCCTTGTTTTATTCTGGTTAATCTTGACTGTCCTGCATACAATTTTCCTTGTTGGCATTTGCTTAATATTTTTTTTATACTCATTTTGGCTAGCTGTTTTATTATTTTTTTTCTTGGCTTGCTTTTCTAATTGGTTTTTGGTTATAACACATTTGAAGAGATTTTTGCCAATATGCTTCCTGTCAGAAAATCTGTAATAAATATTTACTGGAAAATTGTTATATTAGTAATTTTGTCAATAAATGTTTATTAGAGGCTTAAGACTCCAATAAAGCCCTGTAGACCTGGGATAAATACGGACTACAATCATGACAGAAACTATRTCTGAAGAATATTGCATACCACAAACATGCTACAATGTGACGAATTGGTGATAAAATATTCTATAGTAAGTTTTTGGTAGCAGAGCTCAGCTTTTCTTACCAGATCTGGCATATGCATAATGGCACAGGACTAGCTCTTGACTTGTGAGTACCGAATTAAGAGGCAAATTTTCAACTGATGAAAAACAATAGCAGCCAAATCAGTAGAGTCAGGTATTTTACACAGCTGTGTTCCTCTTTCATGGTATTTTTGTCRTTTGGGCGTGGTAAGTGGCTTTTTACTAAGGGCCTTTGCATTACTATCCTTAGCAAATATTTACATCTATCCTCCTAAATACCTCAAGTTAAATGATTTTTAAGTCTTTAACCACATCCGCTTTGCAGAAACMCTTTATAAAGCCTAGGGAATCAGGAGGAAGAGGAGAATTTGGTGTTTAATTCTCAGTAATACTGAGGACTAGAACCACATGAGCTGAGGAGGCTGGGACATCCCAACATTTAGTGGTTTCGCCCAAGCTAATGTTTTGGATGTACTTTTAAAAAGATGCTGTAGCTTTTTCTAAGGAAAATATTCTGCTTGATTTGATACACATGAGAGGCCAGAAGAGATCTYTGCTATATAGTGAGGCAAGAAAGTCAGTATCCACTTCATTTTTATGTATGGTTGAGTAAAATAGTAAAAAAGTCTGAAGAGGTAAAAACAAATAAAAGGTCATATGCAAGTTCAGTACTTGTAGTGCCTTACCTAAAGATTTGTGCTAATGTAAACTACTCCACTGCTCTCTGAACTACAGGCTAGAAAAATAAACCATTATAAAACAGTAGATATGACTGAGGTGTGTGGGGTCTCTGACAATAAATAATCTGAGCCTTTGTGTTCAGATTTTGAAAGCGGCTTTGGCTAACGTCACGTTTTACTTGCCAAACTCATTGTGTGCCATTCAGCAGTCAGAGTGCTCAAGACAGCTTTTAATAAATATCCGTACTGTCTGGACTCACAACAAAGCTTAACGTCATTCAGGGTTGGCACTGTTATCCAGGAGGAGATACAGGCTGTGTTCTCCCCAATTCCAGTTTTCTTTGGCTGTTATAATGCTGCCAGGAATAGTGAAGTCAAAATGACAGGATTCAAAACTCTTGGAAAGAGTGTAGCAAGAGGACTGACACTGTTAGTGTGAGTGTTGCTTGCRTGTGTTGATGCCCTGGCTCTGCTGCAGCATCTTTGCTTTGCACCTAGGCATTGTAGACAGCCTAGGCCATGCAGAAGCAAAGGGGACAAAGCAGGTGAATGAAGGACAGATTTGCACCCTTAGCATCTAAATAGCATCTAAAGTGTCCTGTCTTTTGTCATTGTATGCCACCATGCTTTTCAGCCTAGCATAAATAGCAGAGAKTGGTTCATCCAAGCAAACGTTCAGGGTAAATAGGGCACAAGACAATATGTGATAAAGACCTCCAGTGTGTTCCTAGACATTTAGACCAGTTTAGAGGATAAGCAGCCTTGTTTTGTGCTCTCTCTGACAGAGAAGCAGGCAGAAGTGAGCAGCTTCACCTGCCATGGGTACGTGACTGGCGAACCGGCCCTGGGAGCTGCATGAGCAGCGGGATAGCGCGTGGAACACGGCAGCTCCAAGCGGGAGAGTGACTTTCCCTGATCCTTCAGCTTCAGTTATCTTGCAGCTGACTTAGCTCTCCCTTCAGGTACTTGTCCCTGTTTGGCAAAGGATTAAACCCATGCTTAAGTGGCTTTGCTGAATAGGAACAGAGTTAAGCCCAGGACCTTACTAGTCTTTATTAGCACAGTAGTCAGAAGGCTGGCTATCCCAAGCAGTGTGATGAAGAATTGTCATACTCCACCAGTGTTGGAAAGATGTCTCTGTTGGAGAGGCTGCTTCTGTTTGTCACACCTACAATTACTGTATCAATGGGCAGTTTTTTTCTTGAGAGTTCTTTTCTTTGCCTACATGTGGTTATTGGAAGCCAACCTGATGAAAAACTAGAATTTGGGAAGAAATTAACTCTTTGTTGTTCTCTCTCATTTCTTCATGTCTTTCTCTGACTAGTTCTAAATGGTTATAGATACCAGAGAGGAAAAACAGAGGGATTTATGTGGAACAGTAATTTTTCCATCCTGAGGCTTYGGATTCTTGTTCATGTCACTGAGACAAAGCTGTCCTACCATCCTGAGTGCTGAGCCCCGGTACAGCAGGGCCAGGCTCATTACGCCTAATGTTACAGGAGCTCAAGTCTAATCTGTACTGAAACTCCTGTAAGCTTCTTGAGAAATGAAATAAGGATCTTGGTGGAAATGAAAAACAAGCCTAAACCTCAGTAAGAAATACAGAGAGAATAGAGTAGAAGAATGTTGTGTTATAAGATGTAGTTGATAGACCTGCAGCTAATCTGSCCCACACAGAACTTCAATGAAGCTGGACTGAATAAAAGTTATTGAGGATCTGACAAGCTGTGTTGTTGCACCTTTAAAAAAATGAACTGTATTTTGTTTCTTTCCCATACAAAATCTCTCTCTCTTTTTTTCTCCCCATTTCTCTTTCTCTCTCTTTTTTTTTTTTTTTTTTTTTTTTTTTTTAGTTCTGTCTTTGTCCAGGGCTGATTGATGGGGGTTATTAGATTTTTTTTTTAAACCATGCAGGAAATGTTTTTGAAGGGAGAGTCAAGAGACTTAAGTCTGGAATTTTTATGCACACCAGAAACTTAAATGTGTGGTTCAAGCTGATAAACTTACCACACCTCCTTCTGTTTTCTTTATAGACTTATTACAAATATCTGGCTTGGAACCTAGGTTTATGGTGTGAACAAAAGAAATATAGACCTTAGAGACATGTAAAGATAAATCTCAGGAGGAGACATAAAAGCCTTTTTTCAACTTTTAAACTGCTTCTTAACACAGCAAAATAACAAAAAAAAAAAAAAAAAAAAAAAAAAAAAAACAGAACACTAATTAAAAGTAGAAAGAAAATAGTTTTAAAATATAA
>NW_020454427.1:2850129-2894644 GCF_003342845.1 Nothoprocta perdicaria | reverse complement strand
AAAAAAAAAAAAAAAAAAAAAAAAAAAAAAAAAGACAGAACACTAATTTAAAAAAACTTGTTTAAAGAAACAGTTGAGCATTAGGGATGCTGCATATAAAATATCATCTCTGTTGTTTTATGTCTGAGTCAAAATTGTGTCTAGAGTCTAGGAATGAGCTTTTTATAGCATCATAATTTGAGTAGCTCTCAACTGGAGTTTTGTAACAAAAAAGAGGCAGTAAGCACCGAGGGCACATACTATATTTTTTGAAACTAGAGCCAGCTAAAATTGACCATTTGAAGAACACTTTTAAAAATCATTGCAATGTTTTGTAATGGATGCTTCTGTGGTATTTAATTTAGGAAAAAAAAGGCTATATCTGTTTCAATTTTTACTTTTTTTGCTTGTATAGTATTAATTTAAATAATTTAATTATTTTAGGGCAAGTTTGTATTTGAATAAACCAAAAGGCTTTGATTGGTTTGAAACAGTATTTCTTAGGTATTTTTTTTTCTTTAAATATTCCATTTTGGAATGGGGTACTTTAGAAATCACTCTTATTTCCCATGAAGTGGTTGTGTTATGGCTCTGTGGAAGCTCCTATTTATGCCCGTAAATTGAACCTTAAACTCCAGTTTTGACTGCATCATGTTCTCTGAACCACAGTGATCATAAAGGCCAACTTCTTTCTCAGCAAAGATGTGGTATTTCTTTGAATGTTTGGACTGGAATGAATGTGTTTTAGGAAATAAAAGGGCATTTACTCTTGACTTACAAATTCTCATTGGTAGAGAATTCTCACAACATTCGGAAAATTATTTTCAATGATAAGGTATCCTCACCAGTAAAGAACTTGAACTTTTTTATCTAGTCTCAATGTGTGTGGCTTCAGCTTCTTGTTCCAGGAAGTTATTATTATCTCCATCTCCAATTCTAAGGAACCCTTTTAAAAATCTGTCTTGTAGACTCAACACAAATGCCTGTGGTCAAATCATCTGTCTTGTTATTCATTATTTTGGTTGAGAGACCTGCTTGTGTCTTTCCGTATCAGGCATACTTTCTGAATGGCTGTGATTTGGAKCTCCTTCAATTGAGCAGAATTGGTCTTTGATTGTGATTCACACTGCTCTGGMAGTAGTTTCATCCTCGACAGATACGGAAGTAATATAATCTTCCTATTCAGCTTACATAATATGAACAAGAATCCCATGAGCCATCCCATTATAGAGGGARTTTGTATTTAAATAATAATCAGCCAGCACCCCATTTCTGCTCACTTATAGTTAAAGATGAACATGACAAAATGTGYTCTTTTTTGCTTCACTTATTTTCTTGGTAGTTGAATTCCAGCCTCAAAGCTTTTGCATGTCAGCATCATGCATCACTATAAATGTATGAGGTTCATTTTGCAAAGTCAGTGGATTTCAGTTGTCCTCACGAGGAACTGGGGTATGTCAGATGTCCACTTCTAGGCTAACCTTTTCTGAGCGTTTTGTTGCTTAAATTTGAGTTTTCGTGCCTCCGTAAGAGGGAATTATAGGAAGTAAAAATTCACATACTGCATAGACTCAAGATTTTTGAAAAATRTGTGGTCTATCTAATTCAGTAATCTAACTGGTTAGGTAAATAAAGAAAGATTTACCTTCTACTTGGAAACTAGAAGATCTTGGATGCAGAACCCAATTGTAGGTTGACTCTGACATTATASTATTGGCAGGTGAGAGTTATTTACCATGCAATGGTTATTTAGTGTCCTCTGTTAAATGAATTCTTGGGTTTTACTTCATACTGCAGATTTCCACATCAGGGTTCGGCCATCACAGCCAGTCTGGGCAGGCACCTTCCCTTAAGCCTGAGCGGACGTTTCAAGATTAAAATGCCTGTAGGGTCAGACCTACGCATTTAATCTCATCAGGATGCCTCTCACTATGGGAAATGAGTGCTTCAGTAGGAAAAGTTGAAGCATTTTTGCTGCTTCTACCTGAGCTGTCATTTCTCCGTGGCTAAATATTTGTTCTTGACACTGTGGAGCTGGTCCCTTTCAAGAGCACTAAATTAACTTAAAAGAAACTCGAGTCTGAATCCAAATGTAAACAGATTAGTCTCTGGGCCATAACAAATGAGATTGTGGTGAAGAATTATGTAATTCTCAAATTTGACCTCTAGTCAGTRCAAACCTTCAAGAGCAGCCTCCTCTTTACAGGGATCAGCTCAAAGCTTTAAAACATCTATGGCTCTTTGGTTTTGTCATGAGCACATAGTAAATGTGTCCAAACACAGCTACTGTGAATGTCTGGAAGTTACCAGCTAAGGCAGAAGTGGATAACTGAGTAGAGCACAAACAGGCTTAATAAATGTGCATGCATTTTTAATGTTGTTTGGCAGATTTAATAGTCAAATGAATAGACTACTATTAATTGCATAGCTTATTCTAAAGAATGCAAAGGATAAGCAATTAAAACAATTATGAGAATTTATACGTTAATTCAACTCAAATGAAATGATTAAAAGCAGAAGGAAGAAATAAAAACAAAGCATTACCAGATTCTTTTCCTCACTCTTTTTAATAAACAAATCTTTCTGTCATATGACTGCTGTTTGACTAAAAGGAACATTGATAATTTTAATGTATTACGAGCCAACCAAGTATTTTCCATTTGAACAATGATTTTCACTTAGCACATTAATGTTGACAGAAAAAGACCAAAGGCACCCTTGTGACTTTACCAACATGTCATAACAAAATGAAGGCTTAACCTGTTTCTGAAGGATTGACTTTCAAGCAGGAAACTGGGCTATTTTGGAAACTTAGCTAATGACACTGTTATTTTTTCTCCTGAGTGATAAGGTTGATGGATACATACCACTTGTATTTTGCTTAATCCTTTTTCTCCCATGCTCAGGACTATCACTTACACCATAGTGTTGATCAATCAATGTATATTAGTATCTAGCTATACTGACAAATGCTCWTGCTCTGTCATTTGCAGCTGCAAATGTATTTTAGCAGAATTATCTAACCCACAGTATCTTGTTGTTGTTGTTGTTAGAAAAACTATGAAGACTACAGTTTCCAAATGGACCTAGGAGAATTATGGTCCACCTCTTATCGAAAATCCATGGGCACTGAGTGCCTACAACAAATGCAGCCAATACCTAATTCTGATCTTTGTTATGCTCAAGTATAATATCTAATATGAGAGGGTAAGTTTTCACAAAAAGTAGAACTGTAAAGATTAATATACAGGCTCCTGAGATTTGAAAAGGGTACCAATAACAGTGAGTACCACAGGTGTTCAAACAGTCTACATTTTACAGAGGCGAACATTTTCAAACAATAATAATTTTCCATAATAAAATCTTACAAGTGAGCACAATGTAAAGGTTATCATTGGGTTACAGAGCTCTGCAATATCAGAGCTTGCCTTCCTTATAGAATTAAAAATATATTTTAACTGATAAAGTAGAATTTTAAGTTATAGAGAAGAGATGCTCAATAAAAACATGATTTTACCATCGCCCAACACTTCTGCAGGGTCAAAAGGGCAGATAAACAACTTCCTGCAGCTGTGGCTACATCTGGCACACGACTGAAGCAGAAAGCGTGCTTTGCAAAGATAAACATATCAGGTTGTATCTCCATAGTCTCCTACACYTCTGGATAAAGCTTAGGGAACTGAACTTGGCCCTGCAGTGCCACCAGGAATTAATATSTGAAATTGCTTTGCCACTGATGAATCAAAACAGCCCTACAACAGTGAGCTTAAAATCACCCTAATCCAATACCTCAAACAGCTGAAAGGCAGAAATAAGCTGTGCCTCTGAGGGTGCCGTGCCCACGTGGCAGACCAGCTCTCTGAACCTCCCGTTGGCAGCATGTGGCTGGGGAGCAGTGTTGGGGATTGGACTCTTAATGCCTGGAGCTAGGGACTGTGTGTGCATTTGTAGGATACATCTTCTGGATGCACTTAGTTATCCTAAAAAACAACCTCCTTTCGCATATCTTAAATTTAATGAACTTGTTTAGTGAGTATTTCTGACATATTGTCAATCAGGATATTTTGGTTGAATTTTTTTTCCCCCTCAAATGAAGGCTGTCACTGTGCTTACGGGTGTGCTGATACCATGTTGAAACTTTTTGGAATATACAATAAGTCAAGCAAATTCATCTTTAACATGAATGCTAATATCAAAAGGAATTAATTTCTTTTTCCATTATTTCTGTATTTGAATGAAAGACTAGTGCTACCCAGCTAAGAAACATTTCTCTTGTAACCTCTTGATTGAGATAAGTCTTTGGAGGGGCAACTGGGCTTCAGTTCACCTCTCTGCCTGCTGCAGGTAGARCTGGCCTCTTCTATGGGATGCCCTGTGCTCCGAGCCTCAGGCAGCTCTGGCTGTGGCCTTCGGCAGGACCTGCTGAGGCTGGTTCATTCACAAGAGCCAGGTTTGGAGGAGTATCCTTGACCTGCAGAAAGATGTCTCCATCTCTGGACTATCAAGGCTTATCACAAGTTCCTGCTAAAGCTTGCTTGCTTTGTAGGAGACCTGAGTGTTCTGGAGATGGAGAGGACCAAGAAAGCGTAGCGAGTTGTGGATGGGTGGTTCAGGGCGCTGCAGGAAAGAGGCAATAACCAGCTGAAGACTGTGCCCTAGCTCAGGCAGAGAAGCAGTGTGTAAAGGCGAGGTAAATCTCCTGCCTTTCAATCATATGGGCAGGGACACTGCTTATTTCCAGAAAGTACTTGTGATGAGTTTAATCCRAGTTCAGAGCGTTTGTGGGTTAATGGAAGGACAGGTGGAGTCTCTGCTGCCCTAACCTAAGAGTTGAAGTTGGACTTTTTTCATTTAAGTTTGGGGTTCGTGCCCATATGGGCAGTCTTGCCGATGCCTGCATTGCCTAGGTGGGCAGCTGAGGTGTCTCTGAAGATCTCTCATGAAGACACCTGGTCCACCTAAAAAGTGCTTTTTTCTCTGCCTTAACTATCTCAAGATCCCAGTTGCGTCCAGAGAGCACCCTGGCTTGCCTGCAGTTGAGATTAKTCCCTCTCTGGAGGCTGGCGAGGCTCAGAGCACGTGCCTGTGATGGGAAGCTGGGGTGCTGCAAACACGGGGCACCCGAGCACACAGCTCCTGGCAATGGGCCCCTATCGTGTCCTGGGTGCCAGGGCCTGTGCTCTGAGGCTGCACTGCTGCTCAGCAGCAGGACAGGAGCTGCTGGATGGAAAGGAGGGAAGGAGGGAGGAGGGAAAGGAGTGTCTTAGAACCCGGTCTCATGGTGAGGTACGGAGCTCCATGTGGAGTAACATATGTGACATGAAGTTGATGTTTCCCTCCCTCTGTCCCTTCATTTCTGCTCCAGACTTACCCTCCAGGCAATTACAATAAGCTCTTGCCTTCATCTACACAGGGGATTTAGTCAGCTAAGGTGGATTAAAAGCTGTGTGGTCTGAATCTCTCCACTAAGTGATCCACCCAAGACTGCATGGGAAATCTGCTACTGGAGAACTGTTATTTCTCCAAAGCTTCAGGCAGGAGTGTGATGCCTGGAATATACTGGGCGTCTCTGGGAGTTAAAAAGGGAGATAATATTTTTCAGATATGATACCAAATTAAATTAAAACTTCAAAAATCCACACCACAGTGACTCAGTCTGATCAGGGATCACCTAGAAAGTGGTACTATCTGTACCAGCGTGATCCCAGTCAGAAGAAGCTTTGTCCTGCAAGAGGACGGGCAAAATTCCTCTGAGATTCTTACCCTAGCAGTTCCTGCTGAGGCACAGCTATTCCAAGGGGTACTTTTGTGGCAGGGACATTGCTCTCTTGCTTGCTTACATGTGGAAAAATTGTTCTTGCTGTTGGCTGTAGATATATACAGTATCTTCCAAGAGAGAAATTGAGTTGCTGTGACCTTGGCCCCAACCTTAGCCCATCTGGAAACAGCATAGATTTAGTCTGAATTTAATTTAGATTAGCAAAGAAACCTCAAGAGTTATAAAACATCTGTTTTCTTTGGAGAATCTTCAGATCTGTCACAAGTCATGTTAGGTAAGTATTTGTCCACATTTCAACACATCGTGGAGAGGACTGTAGCAGCTGACAATAGAGGAGCCATTTGATGTTGTGTTTCTCTCCGACTTCCTGGCAGACACCTATCGGGGATGACAAGGGAGTATCATTTTTACATTATGGTGTTTCTACCAAACTGCTGATAGAGCCCTTGGCAAGATCACAGAAGGGTCTGTATCATCTGATTAGCATTTAGAGAACCTGGTCGGCTGGGAGGGAACTGCAGGAGACCAGAGACTGCCACCCTTAAGGGCTGAGAGAGGAAAGACTCAATCAGTGGTTGATAAGGCTTAGCAATGATAAATCACAAACAAAACTTCAGGCTTAGGAATTCACAGCACAGTCTGTCATGAATTTCCTTCCCTTCCCTCCCTCCCCAATATCTGATGAGAATTTGGCTTTTAAAATGGTCTGTGGAAGTATAAGAGATCATGCTAGCACAAATTACTSAGCTCTGCCTGCCTTTTGTTAGTGCTCTGTATTTGTTTATATCTCTGTRTGTATGTGTTTCTCTGTGTGTACTTATGCAAATTTTGCTGTTAATCGGTGACAGAGGGAGGAATTTTAAAGTTCAAGGACTTTTCTTATTGTTGAAATGCAAAAATCTCTCGTTAAAAACAGTTGGTATGTTCCCAGCCTTTTCAAAGAGGACCATTTGAAAATGCATAAGGTTCCTAGTTTGCCACTGACCTATATTGCCAAATCCTTTAAAAAATACAATTTTAGGAATGACTTCAAAAYGAAAAGGACCATCTCTACAGGTGCCTTTGACCTGGCCTATCTGTTGGGAAGAGTCCTTCCAGCCTCAGATTCCCCATCAATTCTTGGAGACTGAAACATGTTAATCCCCTAACGTCGGTATATACTGTGGTCTGCACAGCTGTGAGACCTACACCAACAGTGGTGGTCAATGCACGATCTGTCTTCTCATGTGGTCACTGTGGAGAAGAATGAACACCGCACTGTCACAGCAGTGGGAGAATATATTAACCTAATGCATATCTCCCTGTGCCAGGTCCTTTCCAAAACTGCCCCTTCTATGAAGTCWGGAGTGGGAGGAGTATTACTAGCTGTCTTTCATGCCAATCGCTTTCCTCCACATCTTCAGAGAGGCACCAGGGTGAGCAAAACACTCACAGGCAGCAGAGCTGTGCATGGGAAATGACTATGAGCATGAACAGTTGTATTGCTGCAGGACCCCTGAAAAGCACCCAGGACTGTCTGCTGCAGCACCTGAGACCAAAAGCTGCTCCAGAGAGAATTGCTGCTCAGTGCAGAATGGGCCCCATTTCTGGTGTGCATGAACATTGTCAGATGAGGGATCAATTTATCCAAATGTACTCAGTTAAACAGCTAAAAACAAACAAACCAAAGACCATTGGACTGGACCAGTGAGGAGAAAAAAACTATGGGTGTGAGCAAAAATGAAGGCAAACAAATACTAGAGCCTGCAGAAAAGCACTAAGAAAGAAAAGAAACACTAAGCAGAAAATAAAGCACTCTGAAAATGAAATCCAGCAGATTGATCGTGTAAAAATTACACACACGGGGCTGCATAGTTTGAGAGACTAGATGGCAAGGACAACTTGAAGTCTTCCTCAGAACTGTACTTTAAAAATACATTACAATGTTGGACATTGTACAGCATCCAATGTAGTGGACTTTGGATGAAGCCCGTGGGTTTCAGCCTAAACTTTGTTGTGATCCTCTCTCCCCAACGTGGATCTTCTCCTGCAGTGTTGTATTGGTTCAGAGTAGCAACTGATAGGCTGAACATACAGATGTCCCCAATGTCCCAGAATGATGGGAGAGAAAACTGTTAGCAGAGGACTGAGGATCTACTTTCATTTTTTACCTCAGTAAAAAATGTCCTGTAGTACTACAATAACCTACTTCTTCCATCTGTAACAATTCCTGCTTTGTAAGATTCCTCCAAGGAATGCCCCAATATGCATAAATGCTGACGCTGGCCCGATGCTAGTACTAACAATGTGCATTGCTTAGTGTTATTAGACAATAACACGCACCCTGGGGCGTCTTCTGGTTTTTGATTAAGCTCCCTGGGATTCTGGCTTTGTAGACTGGCCATTGTAAATGCAGAGGCAGAAGAAAGATGCGCTCGCCCCTGCTCCAAGGGTGGTACAACTACCTCTCCCGGCAGGAAGTGTTCAGATGCCCTTGATGACAATGGGCAAACAGACAGTGTTTTTGTTTATTTTCTCATAAAGTGCTGATGAACAAATGAGGCAGAGGCATTAAGAAACTCACGCTGTGAGGAGAGATGCGAGTTTATCAGCTGCTTCGTGGCAGGGTAGATTTTATATACAGTGAGAATATAAAGCAATCCCTCCCAGAGGGGTGAAAATCTAAGGTTTTATTTCATAAATAAAAGGGAAAATCTGCTTTTCGTAGAGAATTGTTCTTAAGTTTGTATAAAACAGTTCTATTTATTTTCTCTTAGCTCTTTTGGTGTAACATGATCATGAAACACAGCACAGCTAGCTAATTTATAATGGAGGGACAGCAGAGGGTGGGAGAACCAGTCCATGGTTCTAAAACATGGAGTGTGAAGTACCAAGAAGAACTTCTCTGATTAAACTGTTATGAACATATTCTGTTCTGCGGATATTTGCTGGTGTAAATGATATAATGAAAGGTGCTCTTCAAAACTAGGGCTGGTATTGGCTTTTGCTGAAGTCATTGCAAATGCCTTAAATTACTATTTATAGTTTTTTGCCTAGTGGATAGAAATCACAGTGACCCAGTGCCATCGAACAGATCTTATATAGAGCTCCATCCCGCACAAGGGTGGGAGCTAAAGCTCCTGAACTCCTAGCTAGCACACACAGTTCTTTTTACTGCTGCCTTACCTATGGTACCTATCCGGTACCAATCATTATGTATTTCAGTCGCTCACTCATAATTTATGGCCAATTTAAAAGAAATCTGAATTTTACTTTGTGAAGCTAAGTGAGATCTTCCCTCCAAAGCATCTAAAGGCAACGTGCACCCCATCTCTTGYGAAAAGGTGATGCCATATGGCAGGAAGCCATTTATCTGCCTTCATTGCTGTGGGGAGTGAAAATTGACAGGACAATGCTATCTGCCGGGCTCACGGCCTGGGTCAAATCCTGCTTACCTTACTTATGTAAATAGTTGCACGCATCTCAATAGCTCTGTGTTGTTACAAACTGTCCTAATTTGCACTTTGCAAACTGAGAGCAGAAATTGGTTCCAAAACTCTTAAATGGCGCTGTTCCCTTGAATAGAGAAAAGCTTTGTCCTGCCCAGCAGAATCCGCTGAACTCTTGCAGAAACCCAGTAGYGTTTCACAGAGCGTTTTCTTTTGAAGTCTGGTTCTGTAAGAAAGGAGAAGGATCTTCGCTCCCAAGCATAATCCTGTAGTGTAAAATCTGCTTTRTATTTATTTATTTTGACACTCAACGCCTCTTCTTAATGTATATGCATAAGCTCTTAGGGATTTAGGTCTTCAGCACTTGGTGATTTGCCCAGTATTTCTCCTAGTCTCTAATACAAGGGAGCTATTTTTAAGAAAATCTTTCTACTTTGTTATTCCTTGATAATGGTTGGAGAGGGAAGGCTGGGGTAGGGTGGAGGATTAAGCAAATTGTTCAAGGGGAATGCTACAGACTCCCTGGAATCCACAGCCAGGAGCTCAGGCTGCTTGAACGATTGCCAGGTCCTCCTTTTGGGTCCATTTGAACTGACTTAGATTTGGTGCAGATCRGATTTAAGCTCCAGTAACAGCCACCTCTTATTCCATCTGGGGAGAATCCCCCGTGTTGCACCTCACTCTGGAAAACAAAGAATCTGCATTGTAAAGGAGCATTAAAAACAACAAATGAGGGTATAATGGTTAGGAAGCTATCCTTGAACACAGGCTCCATGTGTTCAATAACCTTCTTCACTGCAGCCTTCCTGTGCAGCTGTTGCCAAGTCCCTCGGCCTGCAGTGTGTGAGGGGAGCAGGACAGTGACACYGAACTGCACTGCTCTCTGGCTGGCACCAAAGTCCAGCAGCGCAGAGCCCAGGGCCCCTGGGACTTTGGCACTGTAWTGCCACCAGTGCCCTCGTGCTCCTTCGGCAGGGGGCTGGTAGGGCCTCTTTGCTGGCAGGTCTGAGCTGCATGGCACCATGTTTCACCTACAAGGCCGCAAAAAACACCACCATTTCCTTGGGTTGGTCTCACCCAGTATGTTTTGGGGATTATATACTGCACTTTGTCTACATAGGGTGCCATACAAGATAGCAGGAGCCTTACTAAAAAAGATACAAATTTATCCTTTCCTTTTTTTCTTTCCATATTAGCATTGTCTATGGGATATGAGAGGCTCACCGTCTATTCCGTTGCTTGACACAGTTCAACCCCAAGTCTTTAGTTTTCTCTAGTACCGGACAACAGTGACTGGGGAGAGAGAACTCACGTATGATTTTGTATTCAGAAGACATGTGAGCTGGGAATTGTTTTTAAAATGTTTTGCTTAGGTGTTTAAGTATGCAAGTATTTCTTCTGAACAAGACACAAAATATTATCATAAGATGGAGCAATTCAGTTGTGCTCATCTGGAATTAAATGCAATCTTGCTTTGTTAATTTTGGCATTTGTGAGCGTATGCGAGGCTGGAAGAAGAGGGATTCCTGCAGATCTGTGTATTGGCCTGGCAGGAGACTAAAGAAATCAAAATAGCCTAAGAGCTAGGATAGGATTTGGTCTCCCTAAATCCCACRCTGATCCTGCTTTCCTGGCCTGGCTAATCTCTCTGCTGAAGCCAGCAAGCACAAGCACAGTGTTAGCAACCCACACCCTTGCCTTTAAGCCTGTCCCTTTGCCGCAACAGTCCAACTGCTAGAGCACCCATGGAAAATGGGGGCCTCCCTGCTCTCTGCCTTCACTCGAGGCCTCAAGGGCTTATGCACAGCCCTGAGACAGGCCTTTTGCTTCCAGCCCCTGTCAGGCAAACGGCTTCTCTCTGTGCTGAGCTTCGGGCTTCTCTTCCTCCTGCCGCTTGATGCCATGGCTTGAGTCCCCTTTCTGCAGCACCTCTGTGGAGGGGTAGGAAAAACCTCCATTTGCAATAGCTCATGGATTATTACAGCATTATCCTAAAAGTGAGGTTCAACATCTCCTCGGGCTAAGGAAGACCTAGAACGAGGCTGCTCATGCCAGAACCAATCCCAGTATCATACAAAAAGTAGYGCTGCCTTTCCCTTCACACAGATGCTCCTTCCTCCCTTGGGCTGCCTCCTCCAAGATGGGCATGTGAGTTCCCCAACTTGCCTGAGCGTTTTGTCACCACACAGACACCAGAGGTGGGGTCTCTGACTGGGATAGCTCTCCTGGCACGGGTGCTCTCAGCTTGCAGGCAATGCACAGAAAGATGGCATTCAGTTCAGTGGGCTAGGTCCTGTCCTGGAGGTTTTCCTCCTGCCACTGCATTTAAAGTGGCTTGGAGAACTCTAGGAGGACTAAATCACCTGCTCTTTCTTCATATGTACAATTTTAGTGGAGTAATATGTAAGGCATGGAACTGCAGTTTGGAGGAGCTGATTTTACCCCGCTGTAGCTAAATATCTAAGGTAGGCAATGAATAAGTTAAACATGACAAGGTCTCCCTCTTTACTCCCTAGTGAAGATGTGCCCCACAGTGTGTTCATCTCAAATGATGTCTCCTTTGGGCTTCCAGTCACATCCGTGATGCACAGCACCATTTTGAAGAAAAGCTAGGAACGTGTTAGAGCAATTACACTTGCCCAGTTCTTATATACCTAAATGAAGTTGTTCGTTTCATCCATTGGTTTATCTGTATGGATGAGGCTCAATATTTATAATTTGGAAGCCAATTTTCTCTTTGGCAGATCTTACCAAATATACAGAACTCCACACTTCTCCAAAATGGGGGGAGCATTGCTGTGGTACCCTGACACCAGTTTCCCTCTCACTCTGATCTTCTTCATTCTTAAAGTCTAACTTTTTGCAATTCTTAAAAATTAGGCTTTGGTTTAGAATGTATTTCCCCTTTATGGATGTGTCTGCACAATAAAATGATCGCAGTGGGGACACTAATGACTTGATTGAGTTACCGTTACCTATGCTTGGGTACCAGATGCCATTTGAAATGCCCTGGGGTAACCAAGGCACCAACATGGGGTGGGCAGATGAAACAGATGACCTTCCAGATGCTCATCCCTTTCTAGAAGAGTCCTGTGAAAAAATCTAGAGCCTCTCAAGAGGCGCTAAATGCAATTTATGGACAGCTGGATCAAGCTTGCAGTAACTTAATCCCTGCCCTCTTGACTGTGGTTTTAATTCATTGCTGTAAAGACTCAGAAAGCTTTGACTTCTGAGAAACTCATCTCCCTAACTGCTTCCTTTAAAAGGCAGTAATTTTAAAAAGAAATATAGAATTATGTTAATTGAGGGACCTGACCTGTATTGCTAATATTTTGCCTTAACATACTTTTGGGAAAAGTCTATCATGCCCTGTTTTTCTAGAAAAATTGCTATGAATAATGAAGGAAAATGCATTCAAAGGGATGAAATTTCTAAATGATAATTTATGTCATTTTCACTGTGCTGTTATTATTGTTCTGAAAAAAATCCATTGTTTGGCGTTATCAGGAATTTCAATGGCAACTCCCTGGAGAAGGTGCAGTTGGCTCACCAGAAAGTTTTCATTTAAAATACCACTGTAGATAGGTCCATGGCCGAGATAAGAAGTGGGGGGGACAGTTAAGAGGAAACAATAAAACATGACAAAATGTTCTGAAATGATGGTGCTGAGTTGATGTGATTTTTTCATTTCCCTTTTCTTCCTCCTGCATTGTCATGTGAAGTACACAGTTCATATTTTCATCAAGTGAACAGAACAGTTTCAAAGCTCTGGGGGGAGGAGGAAAAGTCTTTCTTATATAATTTTTATATGCTAAGATCGGGCAGTGGAGTAACCAGTGGAAATTTTATTTACTGGATAAACTTGCACTTTGGTTGCTTACAAGTAATTCATTCATCTTATCCTTTGGAGCAACATGAGTTTTCAGATTGGCCAAGATGTTCCTCATTTCAAGGAGCAGCAACATCTACGGTGCATTAGTGGTACTTCCTCTGACCCAAATTGCTGCTCTATCTTTATGATTTGCTGGAGTGTTTCTAGAGAAAGGTGAAAATGGTGATGAAGAACAAGGTGTAATGTACAAGGATAATGTGTCTTCAGATTAGATGCCTTAAAGGTCTTCAGAGTTTCCTTACAGCTCTGTCTCATCCATGGTACTTCTGGTGAGTCCATTCAGATACAAGCAGCGCTCTCCCGTATCCTCTCCACCCTCAGCAAAACAAAACACAACAAAACAAAACACAACAAAACAAAACACAATAAAAGAAACTCTCAACATCGGTGCCTTGAAGTACTTGCTTCGCCTTTTGTAGCTCTCAGTCTGACCTGGGGTTATGCAGTTCAATCCCAGTCCTTGCCCTTATTTTAAAAGATAGTTTCTTTTTTTCCCCCATTCTGTTCTTTCAAGAGTCTAATTATTCTGTGCATTTATCCTATGTAAAGAAAAGTGGTTCTTATGACCTTCAGTTTGATTTCACCCAAGTCTCAGCATATCTATATGCTATGGAACTGAAAGAGACCTTGCTATAAATTCATTGTTTGCGTTATTCTTCAGTTCATTCAACTTTTGCACTGAATTTTTCAAGTCTTGTTTCTTTGTTCAAGAGACTCAAGAGAGTTTCCCTCCCTTGCTTCCTAAAGGATTTAAGTTTAAATGCGCTGATACTAAGGTCAGTATTGGTATGTGTTAAGTCAGAGAAAAATTTCTTCTAGATTTTCAGATTATGGCAGGCTTTGTATAGTTTCCCAGAACAAAAATCCGAGCAAAGTAATAGTCTGTATTTCTGTGATGAGAGAAGTATTCCAGGATTCTCTGTTGTACTTGCCCCCAGACAAGTTGCTTGGTGTTTCTTGTAAATGTGAGCCCCTTGAGTTGCTATTGCCCATGTTGGTTGTCTTCTTCAGGGGATTTTTTAAAGTGTGGCTGGAACCAGTTCAATTGTTTTCAAGGCTATGATGTTACTTTCCAACACTAAAATTGAGGTTTTTCTCTAGAAAACCATCACTTGTAATTTAACAAAGAATTAAATTTGACATGCACCTGGTCTTGAAAAAAATCTGCATATTTTTGGCCAAATTACAAATCTTCTGAAAAATGTTCAATTGGCATGATCTAAGCATATGATTTAAGAATTAAGACTTTCATTGACAAGATCTCGAAGAGTATTTTGCCACCGAACTAGCTCTATTTCAGCCCTGTTTAACAGAAGAGACCCTTCGTTTGCCATCTCTACTGACCACCCGAGTCAAATGGGTACGGGCTGTCAAGCCCTGAGTTTTACAAGTAATATTGCTTTAGGAAGCAATACAGCAATCTGAAAAAGTGCAGTCACCCCTGTTCACTTTGCCTGAAGGACAACAGCCTTCTGAATAAGCAAAAGAACTTAACACTGACTTCATCTGTCTCACTCGCGGCATAGACTGAGTCATCCTGACTGCTCCATCATGGGATCCAGTGGTAGGGAAGAGAATTTCTATCCTCAGCTTTAAGATGAGTATTTACTTACAGGTTACACTTTTTTTTTTCTGAGTAAGAAATGTCTTCCATCCTCAGAGGTTAATAGCCTCAGAGCTGAAAAAAAAAACCTGAAAAGCTTTACTTTTTTAAGTATTGGTAACGCTGCTTCCTTCTTAAACTTGGGATGCTAAATGTAAATGTGGAGGTCAAAGATCACTGGAGAAAAAACAACTTAAAATCATGTTTTTCTTTTTAAAATTGCCATTTTGATTTGATTTCTCCAAGTTTCTCTTCTCCAGCTGTTTCTTGAAGCAGTCCTCATCTGGATCAAAGACAGCTTCCTTGGGTGTTGCTCCCAAGAAAAGTCAAAATATTGACTGCTTTAGCAATTTCTTTAAGTTGATATTATTATGAGGGCTAGAAAACGTACTGCGCTGAATGGAACAGAATTGGCATTCAACCAGTGTACATGCCAAAGTATAACAACGGTCACATAGTTAGGGTAAGGAGGAAAAACAGGAAGGGAAATGAATTCACTTTCATTAGAAGAACTGTAGGATTTCACCTGTAATACTATCTTCTTTCCCTGTGTTTGTGTAACTAACACGTTCCATGTGAGCAAACAGCCCAGCTGATACCTCTCTTGTAGGGTATTCTTAGCAAGGCCTTTTCTCTCTAAGCACACAACTTAAATGCTAATTGATTCCACCTTCTGCCAACGGAAGGATTGCACGAAGCAGGGTGTCACCCATGCGTTTCTGAAGCACACGGCATGCAACCGCAAAGAGCAGGCAGGAATTTTTAGGGTGCATCTAAGGGCTTTTGCTTATCATCAGTGTAAAGTGCTCAGTGTAAAAATCTTTTCTCATGCTGATTATGACACCTGAGCTGGACTTCATGTTTTCTCGTGCTGCTTCTGTAACATAATCATTCTGCATCATTTACCTATGGAGATGCAGTCTGAATGGCTCAGGTACAAGCTAGATCCTCAGCTGCTGTAAATCTTGTAGCTCTGCTGATGTTAGGGGGCCTTTGGGGTTTTATGTTAGCTGAAGGCTTTTGAGTTGCGTAGTCATGTAGATCTTGGTACAGCCAGATAGATCTGACTGTATTTGTGGCCAAGCCCAGGCATGCTTGGGCAGTGCAAGTAAAAAGAGCTCAATAAGTGGTCAGAAAACACTGGTTAAATTACAAGAGTATGTGGAATATGATATTTAGCATCCCAGAGAGGTCACTGCAACGTGGATATGACCTCATCGTTTCCATCATCTCTGCTAAGAGGTCGCATGACTTTCTAAATGAGACCAGACTCATCTAAAGATCAGCATGAGTATGTTTTGGCCTCTGAATTTCATACATTCATGAATGTAATGCTATTTTATGTTCTTAATTGATACTGGACTGGTTTTGAAGGTCTCCTGGAAATCTCAAATAATGAAGTCTAAAGTTTACACATATTCTGCTGTGTCCTCCTGTTTGTCGTGCAAGCAACTATGCTTTTGGCATCTGTAAAATGATAACCATAAAGACCAGAATCAAAATCAGAGCTTAAAACTGAACTAATTTAAGCAAAATTGGACTGTTTTTGATTTTATGAAACATTGCTGTCTAATTTCTTTTTTTTCAAGAGAAGGGGAAGATTTGTTAAAGCATTAGCACTTTATTACCACTGAAGACTATGAATTGCATTCTCTAGAACAATTTGGCTGGGTGAAAAGAAAGAGCAGTCAAGAAGAACAGAAACATGAGTAGGTGCTGAATGATTTTCTTTTTTAAACTATTATAGAAATTATAATTCCATGCTGCTGACAACACTAAATTTCCTATTGGAGGTCTGTAGCATTGCTGCATTCTTGAAGAGGTAAAAAGCCTTCTTTTCTATGTGGTACTCAATGGTTTATTTATATTTAAACCAGTCCTTCTTAGTTATATTTCATTCAAGCATAAAATAAATCTTGCCAAGTTCTTTAACTCCTTCTAAATGATAATGAGATATCCGGTTAATATTAATTTCATTTGTACTAATAACATGAATAACAATATTTTCCAGCTATTGCACTGTTATGCTGTGCTTTTCTTTGATACAAGTTAAGATGCTTTGCAAAAGCAGTCAGTTTTTCCTTAAATGGACTGTTGGTCACAGGAACAAGTTGTCCAGAAAGACCAGGAAGTCGCCATCCTTGGGGATGTTAAAATTGAACTGCAAAAGCCCCTGAGCATCTTGATCGAACTTCAACGCATGATCCAGTTGCATTGAAGTGACCAAGGTGACCAAACTCTGAGCAGAAAACTAGGGGATCTTGAGAAGTCCCTTTTAACATAAATTATTCTGTGATTTTATGCCTCTATAGGTTAGTTTTAACAGCTGCAAAAAATACTGAAAATAGGTGCATAGCAGTGCTATCAAACAACATATATTTGCGTTTGACAGAAGGAAGAGCCCTCTCCCTGTGTTTTGTGATCGTTTCAGCCACTTATTTTTTTCTTGCCTGCCTTCTAGCTCAGGAATGACTTTCAAGGTGGGATATGTTTTATATTTGTCTTCGGCATGATGGACACTCAAGGAATCTGGAAATACACCCAGCTGTACACAAAAAGGAAAATCATCTATATATAGACTCTTGAATAGTTAAGCTCTTCCTGCTGGACTTAAATTATTATTTTTTTTTAAAGAAGGACTGTGTACCTTTCCAGTTGTCAGATCCACACATAAGTGCAGTTTACAACACAGAAAAAAAAGACAAAAGGGCAGAAATCCCAATGGAGCTTAGGGCAGTTTCTTGAGAAAACATTGCCAGCTTCTAATCCAAACCCAGTATGACACAGAGGTGAAGCAGTATTGTTAAACAGACAGCGGCACGCAACTACAACCTTGACGGATGCCAATGTAAGCACCTGGGCAGAAAAAAAATGTGCATTTCTGAGCATGGATTTGTCATCAGACAAGATGTTGGGGAATATGTTTTCCATTGTGCACAGCACTTGGCAAAATGCCAGGCAGGCAAACACCTCCAAGGGACTTGATCTTCTGGGAGCCAGGGATGTGCTGCAAGGACGTGAACAGATGGCTGCAGGTATGAGGAGGTACCAGACCTGCCCTTGTAGCTTTCCTCAGTTTTGTTTGTTATTCAGCACAGCTCCAGCGACTGCCTGGTACCTGTGTTGCAGGAGSCGACGCCCCACCTGCTGCAGAGCCCATGGCACGTGGGACAGCGCTCTGACACCTGGTGGCCACAGAAGAAAAAAATGAACATTTGTAGATTTTTTTTTAAAATAAAAGTCCAGCTAAACCTTTGCAGAAGCCGCATTCACAAAAACACTGCAGATTTGAGCATGCTTTGCACAGGCTCATACATAGAGGTATTTGCTGCAGGATGCTCACAGCTAGTCATTTTTTCCATTKCTGAGAATCATTCATTTTTTCTTCTCTAGGTGATAGTGCCACCTTCTAGTTCTTCTTCCAGTGGTGCATTCCTACTATAATGCCTGCGCTTATAGATCCCACGCAGTCAGGGGTCTGGACTTCCAAGTCTGTCAAAGAATCATGTTATCAAGCCGAAAGAACCTAAGGAGTTTCATGCTCTGTCTTGCCTCACACAATGCAGTCATGTATTTGCCTATAGTGACAGGGTTAAGCAAGCTTTAGAAATGGTAATTCCAGCATCTTGTCTCTTTATTGAGCCATCTCTTGCCCACTTCAGCCTGGCATTTGTGCAGTTGTCTGTATCATCTTACTTAGCAGMCAGTCAGATATTTTATCCCCCAGATCTACAGGTGGTGCTTTCAGTTCAATGCAATTACTTGAAAAAATCTATGTGAAGTCTCCAAGACTCCATGAGGAAATGTAATGGAGCAGTTTGGAGGCTTAAGAAAATCACTATCAAATAACCCTTCTGTCTTATGAATTAGATATTTAGCAAGCAGATTTTGATTACCACATGTATATCTATCTGGTTGCATCTTCGCAGTTAGCCATTTTCTAGCAGATACTTCCAGTACAGTAATAACAAAGTTATTCTGTACAAAATTGAGGTTGAGGAAGAATGTAATATATTAAAACCTGTTGTTTCTTAGAGCAGCAGAAATTCCTAGAGCCCCCACAGCTCCAGCACCATCCTACAGACTTATGTGGTATTTCCACTGGCCCAGCCAAGAGGCAAAGCAGAAAACCTAGGCCATGCTGCAGGGGTGCCTTGTTTCAGGTAAGCTGCTTCAGTCTGTCCTGATTTAGTGTAATTCTGTGTGCAAAGCTAGCAGTGACTGCTGACGTTTCGGAAGCCCAGGGAGGCTTACTTGTGTTTGCAGGTATGTGTGAGTATATAATATGTGTAGATTATCAGTTAAATATGTATTGACATACAGTATAGGCAATAAAAACTAAGGTCAGAGCTTAAATCTTGTCCTTGAATTTATATTTCCCCTTTGTGTCCTGGTCCCTGCTGGTAGTTTACTACAGGAAGTTATAGACTAATCAGACTGTAAAAGTGGTCTGGGGCAGACGGTGATCCCAGCCACAGGCTGCAGCAGATAATAGACTTGCCTCATTTGACAGAAAGATGAAAGAGTGTGTTTTGTTCCTCATTATTTCACTGCTTTTGAGAGGAGGATTCTTTCTTTTTTTTGTTTAAACTACATAAACAACGTGGAGTGTCATGACGAGAGTGGGAGCCTGTCAATGCAGACCTATAATTAGAGGATTTCCACGCATGAGGGAGAAGGGGTGTCTGCAGGCCACTTCCTGACCCACTCAGCTGTAGATCAAAAAAACAAGATGCAGATAACGAACTGCCCAGGAAACGAAGCACGCCTCATACTGCTAATTCAGACAGCCTGATTTCCAAGGGCTGCCTTGGCTTCTGCCTGGGCCTACTCTTGTGTCTTAGTGAATCTGAAAGGGCACAGAGACAGATTTCCCAGCTAGAGTGTGGCTTTATGGAAGCAAGAAAACACTGCACGGGATCATGGACTTGCAATAGTAATGTCAAGATAAGCAGTTTGGTTATTTCTACTCAAAAGGAATGAAAATTGCACATTTCCACCAGAAGGAGCTTCTTGTTTGACCCAATGGCACCTCCTTTCAGCCAGCATAAAATGGCTTTACTGATTTCACTAGTTTTCATTGCCAAAGCTTCTGGTTCATATTTCTTATTTACATTTTTTTTTTCTTGTCTTTCCTACTTTCTGTCCTTTTAAGCAATCTGCTCTTTTCCATATGACAAAAAGCTTGTTTTCTTGACTGAGTACTGGCTCAGGCTCTCCCCTTTCTGTGTTGGATCTGGTAAATGTAGATTCTGGTGTGGGTATTGGCCCACATTTTGTCATCAGTCCTTTCTCCAGCATCACTAGATATCATATCGTTTAATACCTTATCATCTATCCCTGAGAASCATTTAGGAATCACTTTTATGGGTGCCACATATAGGAAACATTACTGAAGAAGAAGAATAAATCAGACTTTGAAATCCCACTTGGGAAGTGGTTCTGCACAAGCAGTGAGTGGCTGCGACAGCCCAGGCTGCATATTTTGCAGTCCAAAATGCCCCAGCTCTCCTCTTCGCTCCACTTCTCCTCATTAAGCCCAAATTAATAATGTAGAAGATCTCCCAACCAATCCGTGAAATATTATCCTTGTTAGTTTAACTTTTCAGTTCAGCTATTTGCTTGCTGGCATACTCACATTAGATAAACAACTTGTTTTACACAACTGCCAGTGCTCTACTCTGCAGCCTGTGTCCTTACAACGCACATGTAAAATGTGTAAACTCAGATAGCAGCCGGCAATATCGATCATATGGCTAGATTTTTCTGTTGAAAATAAATTAATGTGAGACTGCTTTAAAGTCAGGCTGCTTGGTGATGAGGGGAGGCAAAGCATTCATTGCAGCTATTTACAAGTATTCAGGGATGATAGGAGAGGGAATGAGGACAAATGCAGAGGGGATTCTGAGCCATGGAATGCAAGGGAGAGCTCTGTTCAGAGGGGTTTTGTTTGCAGTGGCGTTTGATCAGATTGATGAGCCTGACACCTTTATTCTTGTGAAAAGTGCCATGGGCACTTCAGTAAGAACTTGAGGCCAAGACCTTGGTCTTACAACTCAGCTGAGTACGTGCACAAAATTCTCACAAGCCAGAGATTAAGATCGTCTATCAACAGCTCAGTCCCATAATGTGCTGAGAAGTCTGGCCCAGATCCAGGGTTAATTTTAAGCATATGAGTAGCTTCTTTCAAGTCAGCGAGAGTGGTGGAGTAAACTGCTGGCTCAGGGAGCAGGGTACTTGGGACCTGGGTATGACCAGACCCTGAGCAGGCAGGGGCAGTGCCATCTGAAAGCACAAGCTCACAGGCAGGCAACTGGACCCAGAGTAGTCCCCCTCCATACAAACACATTCCCAGCACTCATTAACCAGTGTCAGGATTGCTGGACCGCTTATATTGCAGGGGATTTCCTGTTCTACATGGCCAAGTCCCATGCTCCATGAGACAAGCATATGGGATATCTTTTCCTGTATTTTTGTAGTAACCAGTCACTCTTCCTGATGCTTGGGAGTCCAGGCAGATGGGTGTCTGGAAATAGGCTATTGCACACATACAGATAAGTTGTGCTGTATGGACCAGACCTGCTGTGCCTGTGCTACACTGTTAATTTGTGTGTGCACAGAGCTGTACAGACACAGTTTATCTCCCTGAGAGGGTAAGACAGTCAGAACCATGACCAGCGTCTCTAAAAGCCTTAATATAACAAACTTTACCTGGATAATGGTAACGTCTTTGCTTCTCTGCAATTGCTAGCCACCATTAGAGAAAACCCACAAAGCACTGCCAAAATATCTAGCCATTTTATAATATTATTGCTGCTTTTTGCTTGRCAGAAATGCATGTGAGTCTGTAATTTCATGTAGACGTCATGTAGATCACATTTTAACAGCCAGTTTAACAGCGTTCAGCTGCTACTTATTATTGAAAAGTTCTTGGAGATGTGCAAATATTAAAAGAGTAATTTAGCTTTGGGTTGCATCATTTTCTAATATAGCTTATATCTTCAAAATCTATATAGCATGCAGAAAAAAATCCTACCAGATACTGTAGAAGGTGGCATTCTGTTAGCTTTATAAAAATGACTCCTTCCTACCCAACTTTTTTATGTTACTATCTAACCTTGTGAATTCTTGTGAGCTTCTGGGAGATTCTCCCCTAGGTTTCTATCCATCCTTTATCTTCCTCTTTCTTCACTCACTTCCAAGTTGTACCTTCTTTTGCTTCCCATTTTATGTTGAACTAGGAACTGTAATGTTTACTGAGTTGATTAATTAACATGATCTATTTGTTGCTCGTGTTGCTTTCCTGTGAACTTTACCAACAAAACTGTTGGCCACATTAAAAAAAAATCCCACCATGTCGCATGAGCACCATCTTGCCTTCTTCTTCCAAAYGCTGCTGTGGGGTAGACATCTCTCACAGCTGAACAGCAATCCCTGGGCAGTGACATGGGTCTGCCAGTTGCTCTTTTYTTGCCATATTTCTTTCTGTGCAATGCCCTGTAACCCTGTGCAAAGAGGTGGGCTTAAACTCTTGTTTCTTCTGCAGTGGCTATGAGTTCAAAATTAAACAAATCCAGAAAATGTGGATAGCCATGAATTGGAGCCAGCTGCTTTCTTCAGAGTTGTTTTCTTTAATTGGCAGCACGTAGAACTGCAGGAACTTTGGTAAGGGCTAGGAAGCAGGGGAACAATAGCCCCTTCCTGCAAGTGTCACCAAAGTGATGACTAAACAAGCGCTCAGGGGTTGGACAATCAGCCAAGTCACTTACAGACAAGCAGGAGAGTGGGTATGTGCAGAGCCTAAGGATGGCTGCYGAGAAAGAGGGTGCAATTCTATAGCATTTATTAAAATGTCCCGTCATATTCCAAGAAGCAAGAAGTGACTACAAGGCCAGCAACACACAGTGGTTGCTGGTAAAGGGCAGATAGTTTATTTGCTAATAAATTAGACCCCCAGCATGGCCCAGGTCACCTGTGCAGCTGTTCCCCATTTCAAATGATGATGTGGAAAAACAACTGGGCCTTTTGTGTCAGTCCTGTTGGACGTGTCGGTGTGGTGGGTTACTTGGCCCTTCCTTGCTCCGTCCTGTTTGCCTTCCCACAGCAGCTCCTGGGRGGCTGGCAGGATCCCCTTGTCAAGGCCGTCACGTCCTGCAGCCAACCCCTCTTCCCCGGCATCTGCGCCATTTGAGGCTGGGTTCAGGCAGCTTTACCACAGGTGACCTGCACTCTGAGTGTAAAAGCATCCACAGCCTTCACTTAGTAAAACAAATGTGAGATTACGGGCAGTATGCCTGGAGAATATCATCTTGCTAAGTGCTTAATGGGCCCGTGCTGGATCCTGAAGGCCTCTTTTTYGCCGGGCTGGAGCAGATATTGACTGTGGGGCTGGTCACAGCATCATTGTGGCTCTGGTGAGGAAAGAAAGTCTCAAGGGCATGAGAGCTCTGCAAGTGTGGGAACTGGCATCAGGAAGCTGGGATTTGGTAAGCATTAGAAGGAAAGCAGGATCTCCGGCTAGGGTACAGGTGTTGTTTTTCAAAACTGACACAAGGCAAATGTGGGCAAACCTGGGTACATTCACTGCTGTGGAAGTTCAAAATAGAATGTGTGCTGGGACAGAGATCCTGCTCTGAATAACTTGTTTAATCAGTTAAGGACAGCTGAGTAAAATGCTCTTTTGGTCTCATAAAGGATAGAGTAGTTAAAATATGAAAATCCAAGTTTGTTTTGTCAGCCCAAGTCTTAGTTTTTCTTCCTGACTTTTCTCAATTTTTGATTTTTTTTTTCAAGTGTCCAGGGCTCTTCCACACTTCTAATTGTGTCTGTACAGAGGGGTGGTTAACTGCGTGTAGCTGCCTGCTCCAGGTACTCATGTAATGCTCYCAGAATGACAGCAAGCAGCTTTGCTCAGAACCAAAGCTAGGCGAATTCATGAGAGAGCCTTGTTGAACTTGGCCTCCTCTTTCACAGAGAAATGACTGTTAAACAAATTTTATTTGGCATAAATTATTCAGCTGAGCGATTTCTGCAGATAACTTTTGGCTACAGACTGTTTGCAAATAGTTTGCTTTTAATAGTGAAGATTTTCAGTGATTTGCTATAGGTTGCATGAGGTATTTCTGCTCTCTTGACTGGATGAGTATAACTCCTACAACTCCTTCTTATAGGAATTGTTGTGTGTATAGAATCCATATTCACTTTCTATTATTTTTTGTAATATACATCTGAGCCTGCTGGGGGCTTAGCACACTGTCCCTCCTCCAAAGAAGCATTTACACCTATGCTTAACTTTAAAGACTATATTAGTTACCCAACAGTCACGCCAAGGTTAATTAGAACATGGGTAGGAGAAAAAGCAGTAAAGGTGGTTTGGGATTATATGACAATGAAAAAATGTATGTCCGCTCTTTGTCTTGAAAATATAACAGACTGTTTATTTTTTTAAAAAATATGTAGTTAGCACAGACTGAACTGAAAGGTGCCTAATGCTTTTGATGTGCCCACAAAAAGTATGTTCACTGGTGTTGTAATTGTCTGTAGAAAATACAGGACATTTATGCTTGCTTTCCTGAGTGTGTGCAAGATCTTATATTCTAGTGAAAGGCTTTGAGGGTAGGAAATGCTTGAGAGCAGAAGCTGCTGAGCTAGATAGGAATCTCTTCCTATTTTTTATTTTGCTTTCTCACAGCTCAGTGTCCGATGAGAAGATGGAYAGCACCAGCCTAGTAGGTTCAGGGCAACAGTCTGTGCTGTGAAACCTTGGGAGAAATATCTGCCTGTGTTGGAGCAGACACCTCAGTGGCCAGAACTGCTGTTCTGTTTTATAAAGTTTGAAGGACCAAATATATATTAAAACAGCGTCTCTCTCTTCAGTAGTTTGCATGAAAGAAGTTAGCAAAATATTGATCGTGAGTGCTGCAGGCTCCCCTTGAGGCATGATTCTACCTCCTAACTCCATTCTGTCTGCAAGAATTTTTTGCTTAATTTATAAWGATTTTTCAAAAACTCAGTGCCTTCCACTTGATTTACCCTGATTTCTTTTTAAAAATTTTATTTATTTATTTATTTATTTATTTATTTATTTATTTATTTATTATTGAAGAGCTAATCTAAACACTCTAGTGATCTGTCTGGAAAAGTTCGATTCTGCAAGGGGAGCTGGAGCAGAGCTGCAGGGCAGGCAATGGAAGGCAGGAGGGTCATGCACCCAGCCCGAGAAATAGCCAGAGAAGGACAGGGCTGTTGCTTGCATCGAGCAGCCCCACAGTGATTTCCTGTGTGCTCTCCCCCTACACTGATGCTGGGGCTACACAGGCACAACAGCCAGTAGGGAAGACCAAGGCCTGGTTAATGTGAGGGGCCTGAAGGCTCTGCTGGGGCTTGTGTTGCGTGTTCCCAACCCTAGGTGTGCTGCTCTGACCCTTGGGGAAAAGGGTGCATAGTGGTGATAAAAATTTTCTTTTGGTAATAGCCTTTTCCAAAATCCTGCTTGATGACTTTTTCTTTGCTGCAGTGTCACCCACTCAGCAGCTATTTTTTCTGTGCAACTAAACACAAACTCACTTTCCTGGAGCAGGAAGAAAAGCATAGGACAGCGACACCTTGTTCTAAAAAGGTTATGGTTGCACTTGGGGACAGTCACGTTACGAATCGTAGTTAYCATCCAAGGTGCTTGAAGAGCCAAGGTTATCAAGTTCAAATACCAAATATTTATTAAATGTCTACCAGAGCTTCTGCACCTCCGTAGCATGAACAAATCGTGCAGTTCCTGAGTGCCTTTAGGCTGACAAAGGGCTTGCAAGGTAAAGGAGGAGGTGTAGCCTGGACAGAGGTCTCCAGGACCTGGTATGCYGTAAACAGCAGCCTTCACTTGCCCCTCTGTCTCTCTGTGTTATGGCATGGTTAGGTCCAAGGAAAGGCTTGTCAGCACCATCAGTTTATGCTGGATTTCTCACTGATGCTCATAAACCGTTAGGAGTATCATAAAGCAGCTATTCCACAAACAGCTAGGTGTTTTCTTACAAGTCTTCTCGTATATYCTGTTGGCAGTGGTGGGACCTTCTAACAGAACTGCTGCTTAATTGCTAAGCTCTCCTATTATCCCCTAAAGGCCAAATGAGTTGGTAGAAATGATGATAATTCTAGCAATTTTGGAGAAATTACACTAATTTTTTTCCACATCTCCTCTTTAAATGAACTCTTACTCCTTTCTAAAACAGCTTACCATAGCAAGGCATTTAGTGAAGCATGTTACAAAAGTATATGGACCACTGGAGCAGAGTGCAGAGACACCCAAACTGGTGTGACTGACGTGGGGAAAAGAATGTGTCTGTGACCCAGCTGGCACCCTCACCTCCAGGCAGGTGCTCTGGGCCCCTCACTGCATAGCTCCAAGGTGCCTAACCCTGCTCCTAATCCATGGCTCCTCTCACCGGAACTGTAGCTTCCATATGCTGCTGGAAGGGGCAGTGATTTCTGGGCAGCCAGACACTTGTGTAAATTCCCCGCTTTCTAATCCTGGGCAAAATTCCCTGCTCCAGTGGCTCACTCTGCAGCCATTCTCTGAGCAGCGGCACCCATTACCTCGGTTGCGGATGCAGCAAGGTCAGATGCTGGGAAGATTAGGGATTTTCTTGCCATTTCAGCAGAGCGGATGGCCACAAATCCTGCTACTGGGATGGCTGTAGAGATACCCTGTGTTGCCTTGTTATGGCCACGTCTGGGAGACCAGATGCCCCTTCTTGGCTTAACTAGTCCTGACATGGCAGCATTTCAGCAAAGGTCTTTGTGTTGCTCTTCTCTAATGACTCACAAAGATGCAGGATGTTCCAACTCTGCCTTCTGAGCAGCAATGCAGAGAACAAATCACTCACTGTGCTGCCACAGAAGTGACCATGCGGTCTGCCCTGCTTTCGCCTTGTGTGCTGGGCTGCAATGAGCCAGCCGAGGCAGGGCCCCATGCAGGAGTGACTCTCCTTTTCAAAAGAGACACAATCCAACGGGATACAGAAAACCTTATCCAAAGGACCCAAGGGCCTGGGTTAGATCTGAAGCAGAACTTTCTGTGCTTCCCAGAAGTGGTGCCCTGGATGATGACTTAAGATGCTCATGTCGCAGTACAGGAGAGCTGGTACTGCAGTTACCCATTTACTTCCTCGGGTTAGTACTAGAGGGCTGCACACTTCAAGGCTGTTGCCCATCACCTGCTGGAAAGCTCTTTCCATTACTAAATATATAAATAAGGGAGAGCTTGAGGGCCCATCGTTCCACTTGTAACAACAGTTGTGAGTAGGCCCCGTGTTAGAAAGAAGTTCTCGCAGCTGCAATCCTGTGAGCTTTAGCAATTTTGTTATTCTTCCCAAGTTGTCAAAATGTTCATTTCCTGATGGCTGGGAAAGTGGCTAAGCAGCACCTATAGCACTAGGCTCTGCAGCTTGCTAGTGAGATAGAGCCAGTCTGAGTACAGGAGAGCGGGCCTTAAACAAGTGGTAGTGCAAGGAAAAGGCTGTTCTCAGTTCCCCTGCAGTCATTTTATCTTATCTGTGCACACTGCTCTTTCCAAATCAAGAACAGCCTTTTCATTATTATAAACAACTGGAGATGTGGGAAAATATTCCCTGAGGCAAGAAGTACTTGAATTAAAGCACTGTGTAATGGAAGCTAGAGCAAGGGCAAAATTAATCACTGCCTAAGATATATGCCTGTTCTCAGTGCAGAAGTCATCCTTGGGCCAGGCTAGTATCAGCTACATGAGCTCCAATGAGACCTGATTAGAATGACAAGCTGTTGAGTTGCAGCCTTTTAGTCATGCAGGGCTCAGTCTCGCAAGGTGCTGCAGTTGGTTATCCCGGCTCCAGGCCCAGAGTGCGTGGCAGCACATGGTGCAGTTCCAAACACTCCCCCTTTTGCAAAAGGCAGTGCAAATACATGTGTGCTTACGACTGAGCACGTGCTCAGACCTCTTCTGGGCACTGTGAAGCCCAAGCTGAAGTGAGCAATTCATTAGAAGATCTGTTGGGGATCAGAGCACAACTCTTGTTATAACTGATGTTCAAAATCAGTTTCCTTCCTTAGGGAATAAGTCATTTATTCAAAAACAAATACTGTTGGCCATGAATCCTGGTAGATTTTATCATCTCTCTTGCCTCTTCTTCCTGCATGATCGTGCTGCTGCTTTTATTGTTCCAGCCATCCTTCCTATTACTATTATTACGCTTATTGTACATCTACTTGTTGCTTACCACGTCTATACAGAGAGCCGGGGTGTTTTGAAGCGCTTGTGTATCATTTCACCCTGTATTTTCTCCACCGAAGTGACCGAGGCCGCCTTGATTCAGAACACGGTGTTTGTGAGAGAGTGGTCAAAGTGCACAGTGCAGCACAGGATGACAGCCTCAAAGCCAGCCCTGCAGCTGTTGCACTGCTGTGAAAAAGGTCTCCGTCAGCTCTTCCAGATTTGCTGATGTTACTTCATTTCCAGTGAGCAGTCTGGGAGCCCCAGAGCTGTCTCTTTCCCCATTTGCCATTGCCTTATCCACATACCTTGCCAAGAGCTCGCTAAAAGTGTCTCCGTTTGAGAGCCTACCAAGCCTCAGAGCTGCACCACTGTAAAACAGTGCTGCTAAGTCAGTCGAAATCTACATGTGGTCTTGAAATGTGACTGTATCAGGTTAAGATTTAGCTTTTTAGTGGTGCTTAAGCTCGTTCTGATTAACAGTCTGCAGAAGGGGCAAAGCAAAGCCAAGTGCCTTGTGCAGAGGTAAGGCTGGGGAGAGCTGTTTGCACAACAGTCCTTTGGACCTGCAGCCCTCCGGAAGGGAAAGGTGAGAACAGAGAGGGCATCGCCAATGTGATTCAGTCTGAAAAGGCAAATGATACTGCTGCTTATGCAAGTTTTGGAGGTGATTTTTGAAAAACAGGAAGCTGCATGGTGAGCACAAGCTATTAGGCTGCTTGGACAGTAGCTCTACAATGACATTAAATGTTTTATGAATCTAACCCAACTGTTCACGACCACCAAGAGGGTTGATTCCTGCTTCTCATTTCTGATCCCACATTCCCTCTCCCTTTAGTAATCCTTTTGTTACAGGTTTCATCGTGCTGATCTGAAGGAGGTGGATTCATTTCTCTCGCTGGGTTGACTTGCTGTAACTGGGTGTCTACAGAAATTGATGCAAAGAGAAGCAGTGGCCCATTAAAATGCAGGTCTCATGGATTCACCCCTCTATTTAAATAATTATGCAGGGGAATCTCCAGCTTTAACTGTTGCCRTTGACTTCAGCAAGTTTTGCTCAGGCAGTTTTTCCCCAACGGTGGCTCCACAAGTGGAGTGAGCTGAGACCGCTTCTGAGCGAGGTGCTGCCAGCCTCTCCCCAGGCTCAGTCATGTGTCCCCACGTCTTTCTTTGGGCCAACATTAATGCTATATCCCTATAGAAAGCAGTTTTCCYCACTGCAAGCCCCAGAACTGATTTTAGGGAAGAACAAATCACTGGTCCAGCTGATGACACAGACCTGGCACTTGAAGGTACAGTGCATTGCTGAGTGAATGCAGAAGTCTTTTTCACATGCTGACAGTGGCTGATTTTTGAGTAATTTTTATTAGCAAATGATGAGCAAGATCTGGTATCAACCACATGTAAAAAAGTGCAAGGGTCCTGTAATGCCTCAGCTTTGATCTAGGGGTGTTTATCTGTCAGTGAATAATCATATGGTTGGAATATCACAGGGCTCTGGTTAAGTCCGTATTGTGAAAGACATCAGGAGGAGAATATGTGCTGGGCAAGACATCTGTACTGCAGCACTGAAGCTCCAGCTGAAGACAGCTCCAGCTGGCGGTTAAAACGATGCTCCAAAAGGAGGCAAAGTTAATGGATGATGAAAAAAAACTTCTGGTGCAAATAAATTGGAGCTGGATACCTAAATTAACTCATTTAATTCCTATCTAGTTAAAAATGATGCGAAAGCTCATGTTTTAGCATAACTTTTTACTCTAGAAAGAACTAAGCCACACGCTAAGATAGACAGAACAAGCACCCTACAGAAAAAGTACAGTGAAGTCAGAGAAAGGGCTTTGGTTCTTGAGGAAGGTCAGTTCAGCTTGAAATAGCTTCTGATGTTCAGGTCCCACCTGTTCACTCTTCTGGTTTCCAAAAGGCTGTTGTCCTTACTGAACCATGGCAGTTTATAGTGTCCTTCAAAAATGAGGGCCCATTTTGGGCTACCTTATTCTGCTGGATTGTAAGTGGCAGTGGTTCAGAAGCTGTCCTAGCAGCTGATGCAATGTGCCTATGGCAAAAGCAGCAGCATCTGAGAAGGGGCTGGCAGAAATCACTGAAAGTGTTTCTAGCTCATGAATCAGACCTTGGTTCAAAGGAAAAGCAACATTTCCCTGTTTTGTTAACTATTCATGTTTCTTTTGAAGCAAGAGCCTATGAGTAAAAGATTGGATGTGTGTGGACTCATTCACCCAGTAAAGGTACTGAAAATAATTGGCTAAAAAGGAATCTTAAATTCCTATATATGCAGTTTCTTCTTTTTTTTTTTTTTTTTTTTTCCACAAACAGTGAGCATTTGGACAGTAGACAAAATGAAGGAAGCAGTAAGTTCAAAATGTGGGTAAAAATAACATTTTTTTTTGCTTGATTTCTTCCTGGACTGAGTATTAAGGATGTATTAAACCATTGAAATCAAAGCAAGATTTTAGTGTGTTTCATCATCAAAAGAATCAAAGCCCCAAATGTGTGTAACCGGGCAAAATTTTGCAGCTACATTGCAAAATGTGCTCAATAATCTGTGAGGAGCCTGATATTTTCTTTAAGTCTAGTTCCACTTCAGAGCTCTGAGATATTTTGACTTACATTATGCCATACTAATTAATTAATCTCTGATGAATAGAAAAGCTATAGATGGGTAACTCCTAATGAAAACCCTGTGGAGGGAAATATCGTATGAACCTTTCTGCACTTCACTTTCTTCAGACTTACTCAGTGTTGGTAAGTTGAGAAATTTTGCTTTCTTCTTACTGGAAGCAGGGTGTGCATTAGATGGTTAATGGGGAAGTTCATACTGTTCTTCCTTGGGGTGGGGTATGGAGCAGCCTCTTCTCTAAAATTCATTATAGAAACTTGTATTAGGTGGAGTAGTGGGCACAAAGTTGCTTCACTGCTTTCTGTCAGGTGATTTTTCCATCTTTTTATTCAGGTTCACTGGGAATTAATTGCAGTTCTGAGTTTTATGATGGGATTCAAGACAGAAAAATCAAATGGAAATATCCCCTAAAACAAGGAGGCTGTCAGAGCCCTTTGCTACACAATTCCTTTTATATGTGAAATATTTATTAGTCCCTGCCTGTTCATTATTTGCAGGGATATCTGAACTGGTGTTTCCTCGGGGAATCATGAGGGGAGGAGAGGGAATGTTTACAGTGAAAATGGTGCTTAATCTCCAGGAATGACAGGAAAAGATTAAGCAAACTACAGATAAACCATCTTATCATTCAAAAGTATACATGCTGAATGCATTGTAAAATAAATACACAGCTGCTCTTTAAATCCTTTGCGCATCAAAGGACCAGAGCCCCCAGAAGGACTTATTCACCTTAAACAGGATTTATGTGGACCTCATTGGTGTCTCCAATCATCCAAAACTATGATTTAAAAGCACTTCCTCTGAACAGCCACCTCAGCCCGGCATCCCAGCTGCTTTAGAGGTCTCTGATGTGCAAGGCAGATCTGCTGCTTCTGCTTCCCTCCATAGCCAGGACAGCCCTGGTTTCAGCAGCTCTCTGTAAAGCTTCTCCAGCACAATTCAGACACCAGGTAAAGGGGCCTCTGTCCTTCCCTCACACCAGCTGGATAGAGCTATTACAAAACAAGACTCTATAGCCTTTGCTTTTGAAATAGAGGTGAGTCATGTTATATGTAACAGCACAGTAGTCAACTCAGCCAAAAAGTGGGTAACTTGGGTTTGATGTCCTTTCCGATCAAGGATAATTCAAGGCTGTAAGTCCTCGCACTGGTTTGTGACTGTCAGACTCTTGCTGAAACTTTTTACAAAACAAAATACTTTGCAAATGTGACTTTTAATTGACATAGAGCATTTTGAGAAGAGATTCACAGAAAGAAAAATTTCTGTGCGTGGAAGACTTTTATCCCTAAAGCGAGAGCCCAAGAGGTATTTTTCTTATTAATGTATTCCAAGGTTAATCTAACTGCTCAAATAGTGTGTTATTTTCCCACCATACCCCTTCTCTCTCACAACTAGAGCATTATTAAAGCTAAAATACCTAAAGCAAACATTTCCGACCTTCAGAAAAGTTCATTTTTGCAGAGCCTTTCTGGAGGTCTGACACCGAGATGAAAGCTCTTCCTTAGGCAGCCCATTACAATTCCTCTGWGGCTGAAAGAGTGTGTTTTCAAAGTGCCATATGGCTACCATTAAAGGTGATCACAGAGAYGCAGCTAGAAGTAGGGATGGTTTCATCTACCCCTGGATGAAGGCACTCCATGAAACAGGCAGCAGGATGGGTAAAACACAGAACTGCCTCACGAGCTGCTTTGTCATCTCTATATCCCTTGTTCCCACAGGAAATCTCTCACTTATTCAGCCTGTCCCCAAATATAATCTCCAAATTTCTATACAAGGATTTTCCTATATCATAAACCTGCTTGTGTATCACCTGGGGTTGATGCATGCTTGGAAGAAGATGTTCTCTATGAYAGATGTTCCTCCCCTGTAAAAAGCCCCCACTCACAGTGGAGGTTTAAATCTCTCTCTACTCCATCTGATAAAAGTAATTACTTTGGRTGGATACTTGATAAAAGTCAACCATTAAGAATGAAATACAACCTGTTCATATTGAAGAAATCTCCACTAATGAGTCAATCTTACTATGTATCCAAATAGCTTGTGACCAAACTCAGACACATATGCCTGTCCTGAGAACTCAATCATTTTTAATTCTAATTCTCTTCCTACAGACATAACAGATTTATTATGATACACAACTGTGCAAACACTTCATGGTAGACAACACCCTTCTCTACATAGGTCCTTTCCCACATGTAACACTGATCACTGCTTTTAAGACAGTAGGTTGATATTGGGTCAAGGGTGACATATTTTTTTTTTACCTGTTGTGGAAGCATCCACATAAGGGCTTTGTGTACTGCAACCAGAAAACTGTATTTGAGAGGAGGAATTTGTTGGTGTTTCTTCCTTCATGACACTGAGCCAAATTCTTTATTGACTTCAGAGCGACAACATCAAGCCTGAAGAGGGGTTACTGTCCACAGTGTTATGTAGAGCAGTAAGCCTATCAGAAACGCTGAGGATTTTTTCTGTGTCCTATGCCATTCTTATGAAGAGGTGCTTTTAATGGGCTTTAGACATATTAGTGTCAACCAGTGAAGGATGTCCATGCAGAATTTTCCAGTTTGTATCAACAAAGAGGAGAGTAGAAATAAACTCACTGAAGAACACTTCCTTTGCAAGCAGATTGTTTTGGGCGTTTTTTTGGTAGGCACTGTCCTTTCATTTGGTTAGGAATAATGTGTGATAAGCAAATCCAAGAAGCTTTGACATTTGGCTCCTGAAGCCCATCTGACCGCGTAAGCACATTGTTTTGTGCAGAGCAGAACAAGTAGAGCTCAGTTTTGCAGGGATTTGTGCCCTTCTGGCACTCCAGGCAGCGCCACCCCAGCTTCCAATCTCACGGCTGCGGCGACGCTTGTGGCTCTGGAGCTCTACCTGTGCTGCAGGGAACACCGAGGAACATCCCGCTTCGCGGGCCGACATGTCCACGTTCTTTTGCTCTCTGGAGGGCTATCAAAGAGATTACTTGTTCTTTAGCATACTAAATTGAGCCTTTCTTCTCTGTCTGGCTGCCAGTTTCCACAAACAGTTATCTTTGCTGTTTCTAAACCTTTTCCAAATTGAACAGAAATTGGCCAATTAATTCAAAAGCTAGTAAGGAGAGATGGACTTTGGATGGAGGGTTGGATGAATAGTGTGAGGGCACAGTTATTTCCATAGTACAATGGACTAAAATTGTTTAAGTGTGGATATCTCTCCTAACTGACTGAGCTATTTTGTTTCTTGCTCTGAGCTGTGTTTGAAAGAAAGAGCAGATCTGCATATTTTAGACCAATTCCAATCCGGATTAGAGGAGAGATCCAGTACAATTTCTCAGAACAGTTAGATTTTATTAAAGTTCTTTCTTGCAATCTGGCCCAGCAGAGACACAGAGACATCTTTAATTTGAAAATCTTGATGCTCAATTTGGGTTCCTTTGGGGTTCAGTTGCTTTGTTTATAGAACTCAACTTATTCGTGTTCAGCCACAAATACCCAAAAGATCATCTCAGTGTTGAGAGAGATGCAGTCCGGGGCCTAATGCTTTGACTGTAGGGATGGAGAGGCTGCAATTCCCAGCTATTTCCAGGCAAAACAGCATTTTGCAGTGACACCCTCATCCACGTGCTCTGTGCTTCCTGGCTTTCCCAGCTCAGTGTGCAGTGAGAGCCGAGCGTTGTGCAACTGCCTCTGTGCTGCTGGGCWCAGCAGCAGCGGCAGCTCAGGTGGGACAGCCCCGGCTGTGCAGCTCAGTCACTGCTGGSTCAGGCTGAACGGCGGCAAGCAGGCAGCAGTTGTCTCTGTTGTAGCACCAGAATAGCAGCCGTCCAGTGAGTTTGATAAATAATGGCAAGAAAAAGATCATGTTGAATTCTGTGGAGACTTAGGAGTCATTATTTTCTTCACATCCTGAGTATTTGGGGACAGTTATATTCTTCCTCTTGGCTCTGCCTTTTTAGGTGGGTTTACTTCTCTATCAAACTACCAGTCTGGACACGGCTCCTACTAACCCTCCAGGTGCTGCTCTTCTGTTTTCTGAGCAAAAGCATCTCTCAAGGAGAGAAGTTTTGCCTGGAAACAGAAAAGTTACCCAGCAATTTGGATCGGGAATATAGGAGAAGGTGCAAATGATTTCTGTATACARTCCTATTGTATTCCCTTCTAACATTAAAGTAGATAATATTGATTTATCCGAAATAGATAGGACATACTAAGAGCCTTACAACAATAATAACATGTGAAGAGTTCCAGCTGAGACCAAAAGTGCCACACACAAATATAATGACTTTGAATCTGGGGTTAATATCTGCACACGGACAGTGTGAGTAACAGGACAGTGATAATCACATCAYAGAATCACAGAATGTTCTAGGTTGGAAGGGACCTCTAGAGATCATCTAGTCCAACCTCCCTGCTCAAGCAGGCACACCTAGAGCATGTGGCACAGGGTGGCATTCAGGYGGGTTTTGAAGACCTCCAGAGAAGGAGACTCCACAACCTCCCTGGGCAGCCTGTGCCAGGGCTCGGTCACCCTCACAGTGAAGAAGTTCCTCCTCACCTGGAGATGGAACTGCCTGTGTTTCAGCTTGCACCCATTACCCCTTGTCCTATCACTGGCCACCACTGAGAAAAGCAACACATATTTTTAAAGCACATATTTTTAAAAATCACACATTTCATCCTTCGGTGAGAGGCCAAATGGGTACACCATGAATCTGTCATCCTTTCTAGGGGTGGTGTAATTTGCACCACAACTAGGGAAAAAAAAACTGGATTCCCGTGGCACTCCCAACAGGATGTCCCTTTGCAGGGAGGACAGAGGCATTTGGAGGGATGRTTCCTTCCCCATGAGGCATTCATTAGCCCAACCAAAAATGCAGCATGTATGATGTAAAGTGATTTTTTAGATACCTTTTTTGCTGTTCAGTTATCACTGCTGCACTTCACAGGAACACTACTTGTTTTCCAGTCACAAAGATGGTTGGAAACCAAATACGCCCCCATCACATAGCTGTCGTAGAGGTTGATGAAAACACCGAATCCTGGCCCCATGGAAGGTACAGGATGTCACTGTGCTAACAGAGCCCGTGTGCAGGTGGTGAGTCCTCTCAGCCGGGGAGCCAGGGGTCAGGAAACATGTGGAACTGAAGGGGCGGAAGAGAAAGTAGTGAGCCCGGACTGGGTGTTCCTGGTGACAACGGATGGCCAAGAGGAAGGCTAGAGGCAGCACAAAGCGACTTTCGCTGCCCACGCGCCAGCACGGCAGACCTGCCCACTTATCTGCCTGTCCCACAGAGGCCTGCGCTGCTCTCCCTGCTGCCTGCTGCTTGGCTCGGGAGGTCAAGGGGATTAAGAAAAGGAAACTGAATACAAAATCTTTTACCAGCTTTTAATCGGGGCCTGTCACTTTTTTTCCTGCTAGTTAGAAACCATACACCTATATTTTCCCACATGCTTCCTTTAATAACTGGATAATATTATTACATGTCAGTAGGCATGTTGTTCTCCTAGCATATTCTGACATCCATACTTTGGGTCTGGCTGAAATATTTTTGCACGCGTTCAATCAAAATATTTTCACAGGTTTACCTGAAAAAAAAAAAAAAAAGAAATGACAAGAGGGTAGCAAATCCCCAGTTAAATTGTGTGGATAAAGTAAATGGCACTACGAAGTCAGGGAAAGGAAGGAAGAGATAGCATTAGCTATAGCTCASTGAATGTTGATACCTCTGCGAATGTTGGAGAGGTTCATTCATACTTCATTGTCCACAGTTGTTACATTGTCTGGAAAGAAGAAAGAGAAAAACAATTGGCTGTGATTTTTAATGCCAATTCTGCACTGAATTCCTTCCCTTTATAAAATAAGCCTTCCTGTACTTCTAAGTCATCTACAGTAGAGTAAGTCATTTTGGCGGATAGAAGTGACCCTGAGCTCAATGTCTTCCTTCCTTCAACTGCTCAGTTACCTTTTTCTTGGCACACAGCAGTCAGCAGATGTCAAAGAATAAGGAGGTGTGCGGTGCCAGGGATTCAGTGCTGGCACTGAGTTTCTGACAATAAAGAGTCTAATTTCAGGCTCAACAGACAATGACTGCCGGCTGATGTCCCATGGGGGAAAAGCAAACCTCAGATAATCTGAGGTCTGCAGAATTCCATAGGGTTTCCCYCATGCTCGTACCATTCCTTTCTGAGCGGCAAGTCCTTCCTACTAATTTAAGGTTTTAGATTTAGCATCCATGTCAATTTTCAAACCAGTGAAACACACCAGCTTGCACCTCTGTGTTTGCATATAATTCTTGGATTCGCCATTCCCTGTCTCACCTTYGCTGCATTCCCAGTGCTGCTCTGCCAGTGTCAGCTGGGCATGTTACTGTCAGCGAGTGTTTGGTCACTTCCTTTCCTGTTGATGCTTTCCTTCGGAGATCCTGCTAAATGTTCAGAGGATTCRTTTAGCTGCAGATACTGCAAACCGCAGTGAAATGGTGAAATGTTACTTGTTATGGTGTTTCTGCTTGGATGAGAGGTATGAGAGAGAAATCACATGTTAAAAATTGTAATCAATCTATCCACAAAAGCAAATCTGTTCACAAAGGCAAAATATGTAGAAAAAGAAGTTTGGAGGTTGGATTTTGGTTTGAGGCTGAAGACTGTGGCTACAAGAACTGAGTTTATCTGCTTTGTTGGATTGAAGAAAAGTGATTTGCACCTCTGTAAATCAAGGCTTATCATTTTGATCAGCAAATAAGCTGAGCTGTCCCTCCTGAAATTCAGCTCAGCTCCTTCTCCAACCCTGACTGAGAGCTGCCTTGAGTGCAAGTTTGAATAGAAGCAAGACATGTCACTAGTGGAACAGTTCCTTTCTTTAGGGGGATGATGGCCAGTACCAGATTAAAATGGGCATGAACTAAAGAAAGGAAAAAGATTAACAGGCAAATAACCAATTAGTTGAGATGAAATTTTGTATTTTCATAGGAAAAGGTTTCTAGAACAGGAGTGTTAAAGATCCATTTGTGCATTACAGATTTAAACTGATTCATTACACTTSAGGTATCAACTATGCAAATAAATTTTGTCTTGTACCATACTTAAACCAACTTCTCTTCAGCACGGGTATAGCAATGGGTGTCTGGAGGGCCTGCGAGAGGCGGATATTTTAGTGCACAGAAGTCTTCAAAAGAAAGAGTGCCTGAGATTCCTCCCGGGTCCATGGCAGCCTTTGTGGTGCCCTCTTCCTTATCTCAAGGCTCCTTATGTTACACTCTCAGCCCCTGCACTGTGGATCCCTTAATAGCCACAACACTTCCGTCTGGGAAAGGCCATGCAGTTGCCATCAAGTTCTGCTGCCTGTGAAAACATTTGCAAAGTGAATTAATTACCTGGAAGAAGCCAGTTTGGACATTTCCCCAGTGCTGCTTAAACAGACTGGCAAGCCCTAACTGAGAAAAAGCACGTGCTATTGACACATGTACTGTAAATTGCCATTTGTACTAATTTGGGAAACTCATTTTACTTTATCCAACCATCACTGTTTGGACTTTGTGCTGCTTGTACTTTGGCAACCGTTCACATGTTTCAGAAGTCTCCATCAAATTCTGCCCTGAGGAATTTATGCATTTTTACCATGCTAGGAGTTCCTAGCTGGAACTGAGGCTGTGGGTATGGATGTTTGGGTGAAAATCAGAAAAAAAATAACAACAGACCCTCACATGCACATACCTTCCACATCAAATACAATGTAAAAGAAATGTAAAAGAATAAATAGTTCAGAAAATGAAATTGTAGGCTGAATAAAATATACTTGACATAAAAAAGAAATGTTTCATGTTTGACCTGTTTTAATAAAAACAAGGAAACCATGAAATATGTTCCTATCAATCATGAATACATGCACAGGCATTAATCTCAGGAGAATATCTCRTCTCTACTTCTGTTGTAAACCCAAATTAAATTTTATCCCTGACAGAGATTTGTCTAGCCTGATCTTAAAAATCTCAATTGCTGTCAATCCCAAACTYTGTAGACCACCCTATCCGGTACTGAACAATCCTGAAAGTCTGAAAGTGTTCTGTAAAATCTGGTATAAATCTTCTGTCTATAATATTAGTCAGATTATTTCCTTTCTTTTCCCTTGGTGATCATGTGAACAATTGATCTAATAAATAGTCCGTACACACTGGAAGGTTGTCAACATCTGTCCCATCTGTCTGATCTCTTTTTACAGATAAAACAAGCTCCATTCTTTGAACTTTTCCTTATAGGTTGTTTCTTAATTCCTGACAATAAACTGCTCTCTTTTGGGTTGGTTCCCTTTTACCTAATTCTGTCTGAAACTGTGATGTCCACAGGTGTCAGAATGGAGAAATACCCACAGTTGAGGGCTCACCCATTTCGCGTAGTTATCTCCAGGCTTCACATGCACCATGAACAGCCTCACAGAGRGTCCCACCACAATGCAGGGACCCTTTCTGCAGAAGAGCTGCCTCCTTAATTCTTCCTCATTTTGYGTTAATGCACTTGAGGTTGCTTTCCAAATGTTTTTGAGAGAAGTATTCAAAAGCAGTCTAGTGTCTTTCAGTCRTCTCTATTAAGTTTCGTCTTAGTTGTTTTGGTCCATTTTTCATTGGTGTCAGAATGATTCTGTGTTCTAATTCTGTCCTACAAAGTGCTGGCAGCTCTTTCCTGTTGGTATCATCTGCAGTATTTAGTCTGATTTCCTAAGGAAATGGGACTTACATGTTTATTTTTTCTGTCTACCTGACTCACAAGTTTTTAATGCTTTGGCCAGCCTCAGGCAGATGTGACAGAAGTCAAATAGCCCTAAGATATACATTTCCATATATATTTCATTTAAGAAAATGTGTTAGGAGGGAGGAGAGACAGCTTATTAGTTTCCTCACCAGTGAAAGGCTGCGGTGCAATAAAATGCATACTAGACCCCCAAGGCATCCCCATGGCAGAGAGGCACTCTGAATGCCCAACCATAACAAATTCCTTCTGCAACTTGGAAGCACCTGGAGTGCTTTATTCCYGGTGGAATGATTTGTTGTCAGTGTATACCTGAATAGCCCAGCTCCCTGCAAGATATCTTCAGATATTCGTGACAGAGGTTTTCCAACCAGTTGGACTTTGATCGTGACCTCTTTATCTAGTTGGCTTAGGAAAGTGTCAGATCTTGTGCATATCAGTCTCAAGACTTCATACAATACAAATATATTTCTTTTATCCCACAACACTGCCTATCCACAGAGGAAATTATCTGCTTAAAAAAAAAAACAAAAGTAATTAAGTTTGACACAATTTCTTCAGAATTGTTCCATTTCATTGATTTAAAAAATCTTTCTATTATCCTTTATATTCTTACAAACTTGTTATAAATAAGCTAAATTTGTCTAGGCTTTGGGATTAGCCTGTGTGCTTGTATGCTCTAGAATTCCTTGGGTCATCCTGTTCCCCTTTCTAAAAATAAATAAATGGTACATTTACCTGTCACCTGTTATCTAGGACTCAGATGGGACTCCATGAGTTTTCAGAGATAACTTCTAGTGGTTTCCCATTTGATAAATACAGCAAAAATTGCCAGYTCCAAAGAACTTGCCTGTAAAGTGTTCTTTTGCTTTTCTTACTTATTATTCTGATCAGTTTTGCATAACTCACCTTAATTGGGATTAATCATCTGGACATTATTAACTTTTGAGAGGAAGAAAGGGATTTCTTTCATGCTTTATTCCACTCCTACTTTGGTATGATTTGAGAATGTGGAAGGCCTGGCTTCAGGCCTGTACTTAAATATTCACCGATATAGGGTCCAGAATCCTGCGGAACCCTATTTCTGAGCAGAGTCATGTTTGCTCCCTTGCACTCTTTGTCCCTCAGTGAATATTAAGGGAATCAGCATAAAAATGTAGCTATGCTGACAAAGCAACAGAGGATACTGCTTTCCATTCCTGCATCATGGAGGCGAGGATACTTTTGTGAGATGCAGATCTCTTCATAGGAGGGGAAGCAGTGAGAGTGTCCTGAACCTGTGAGCTACTGAAAACAAAACCAAACCAAACAAATCTTTTTCCTTCTCTAGCAGGTTTCAGACTTTTCTCCACATACCTATTGACTTTGGGGCTCCCTCTGCCAAGCAGAAAAAGGTGCAAAAAAGTGCAGGCCACTTACCTCAATATAAAAATCAGTAGCTTGCCCCTGTCTCCAGTTCCCCCATCCATTAACCTGACTGACCAACTTCCAGGGGCCCAGATGCTGAATTACCTAATTGCCTTCCTGTTGCTTCCTGCTCAGAGTTGTGCTTCGGAGCTGCTTCCTGCGCCAAGTGCAAGAGAAATTACCAGGGACCACAAAGCTACAAAAGTCATACAGAAGTAAAGACACTTGTCTCTTCTCCATAAAGTTATAGAGTTGTGTGCTTAGTGGGTAACCCAGCCTGGCAGGGAAAATAGACGCGTGGATGGTGTGTAGACCTGACGAAGGAAGGGCTCATGTCCTAGCATGAACAGTTATCACAGCTCAGAAAATTGAGGTGGAAGTTTAGGATGTGAAGGGAGCAAGCAAATAAACAGAGAAAGAAATAAATTTTTCAAAGGGGTGTTCCTAAAATTCCATGGGCCTCCAACTACAACTGGGCATGTAGGAGTGAAGCGACATATCCAAGGCAAGTTAGACTGATCCTGGCCTTGACAGCATGAAACTTGCTCTTCCAATTTTGTGACCATCGATATCCGAGCTAGCTAGAATACAGCTCTTCTGGGGATGTCCACACATGCAAGAACTCACACCCCTTCCCAGTGACATCTTCACGGGTTCCAGCAAAAGTGTTAACACTGCTGGCATACTCTGCCTTAGGCAACTCTATCTGTAAATAAGTRGGCTTATGCTTTCTCACGCCTCTTTCCAGGCCTGTTTTCATCTAGAACAGACATTTTAACTCTGTCTTGAGCTATAATTTTTGTCCACTGAATACAGTGTTTGCAATGCCACCTGCAAACCAGCAGACTTTCTGGATCCTGCAGACACGGTGAGATGCAGAGCGTGCTTCTGCATGCGATCTGTATGAAAAGCGATGGCACTTGGTATGCAATGACTGCCATCCTGTTTTCTTCCTGGTGCCGGATCTCAGGTGTACTTCTMTGTGTACCTTGGCAGTGTTTACCASCATAGGGGGACCAGTAAAACATATCTAAGGAGAACTAAAATAAAGCCAACCTGTGTGGCTCCGGGGGCCGTGGTGGTATCCACAGTGGGTGACTTCCACACTAGGTAGCTTGCAGAAAATTACAGTTGGGTACAAACTGTGTTAAACCACCCAAAATGCTCCTTGAAGAAGATAATCCTATTTTTTTAGCTTCCCCAAGAAGGCTCCCAGCTCCTAGCCACACGCACCACATGCTCAGGTGCCCRAGGCCCTTGCAGCGTGGACCGTGGCATGCGAGTGTGCCCGCCAACCAGCCAGCCCGCCGGCTGCTGCCTCCCAGATGTTCTGCCAGGCACTTTGCAGCCTACCCGCTTGGCTTTCACGGGGTTCGTCCAGCATTAATGCAGCAGCTGTATCTCAGTGATCCAGCAMGGCCTTTTTATCTTCGGTAAATATGGAGGTATTTTGCTCAGAGGGAARGCTGGGTTTCACGGCAGCTGTGTTTCCCCACAAGCAGCCCTCGCTCCTGCRGGGGAATCTGCTGCTTTCCTCCCCAGGCAGTGAACATGTGTGGGTGTTCATGCATGATGGGGGCAAGCCTGTTTCCTCTCTGCTGCTCTTGCAGGTACTAGCACAGGAGAAAATGGGAATAATATTAAAAGTAATGGTGCTAGCAGCGCTCTCTTCTAAATGAAGGAGTTTCACAGAGGAGTCACACACCTTTGACTGCCAGGGACCATTTACAAACCTGCCCAACTGCAGCAGCAAGGAGGAACATAATCAATGTTTCCAGTACAGCCCTTATCTCCTGCCAGGTTGTTATTTAAATAATTAAGCAAGCAAAGGGCTGCCTGTCTGCTCCCACTGCTGCAGTTGTCCTGGCTGGCCTTCCTGGGCAGCCGGGAGGCGCTGCTGGAGCGAGCGAGCGTGGGGGAGTCGTGACAAGCGGGACAGGGGAGGGAAGGAGGAGTGACGGGAGCTGCCAGCCTCTTGTCCGGTTTCTCTGCTGCCTCTTTGTGTCTTGTTTTTAATGAGCTTTTGGCGGCCAGAGGAGCAGATGCATAAACAAAAGTTTGCTGTCCCTGTTTGGCCAAGGCACGACTTCGTGCCCCCTCCTGCCGTACAGATCGTTCCCCATGATTGTGGCACGGAAAYGGCTGCTCTCCTTCGGAGGCTGAAGTAGGGAGGCTAACAAACAAGGCTGAAAACAAACTCCAAGGAGGTTTGTCGTGAGCCTTCAGCTGAAGGGTTAGGCGGGGGGGCTAGGCACTAAGCCTCTAAGGGGCTTTAGAAGATGCTGTATGAGCAGGGAATTGATCTACCTAAAGACTTGGGAATCGTGCAGGCTTATCGTGTCCCTCCTGTGAGATACTGGTTCCAGGTGCAGCGCCGAGCCGGACCAAGAGCCACGCAGTGCGGCAGGACGGCTGGTGCTGCCATGGTAGGGAGGTAGGTTCAGGGAGCTCCCGCCAGCCCCGCATTCATCACTGGTTTCATCTGGCCAAGCAGTGTCAGGCTTTTCTGAACTAAAACTGTCTTTAGAAGTCTGGATGGTGTTTTTGGTCATCTGAGGYTGAGCCTCAGGGTACGTGTAGCACTAGAAGCTGTTTCACATTGTCTAGGGAATCTCAGGAAGAAACAGATTCCCAAATTGACAGTCTCCATGCAGAGAGAAAATCTCACCCTTTTATTCACTCAGTTATCTGGATCATGATTCTCATACTTGAATTCCTTCACTAGCTCCGCACTAGCCTCAGCAAAGATCAGTTGTTCAATAGTCATAGCTGAGGTTTTCAAAATTACTGAGAAATCCCACTGACCCAAGCAAAAGTATGATGGAGGGAGGTGAGGGCTGACAATTTGCTGGTGTAAGAGTTTATCAGACTAGTAATAACACATTTCATCTGCATGCTGCCTGCTTGCCACTTCTTCAACCATATGATGTTTCTTTGACTTTTCGTGGATTTTATTGGATCTCTGGAAAAAAATAAGTATAGAAATCTGGCTTCTCCCAGTTCTTGTGTTTTTCTGGGAGGAACAGGGGTGTTTCAAAGAAAATTACAYCAATTTCCAAGTACAGTAAAACAGCTGGAATGGCACAGCATGCAAAATAAAATCACTGCTTCATTAACTTACTCATTTGTGGACTGGCTCACATGCAGTTTTACACAGGTAAAGAGAAAACTGTAGTATACATAAGTATGCATTTCTGTCCATTTGCCGACTTAGGTATCTACCTATCAGCCCACTGCTTTATCTATCTACCCACCCACGTTATCTGTCTACCTGCCTATTCCATCAATCTGTTATTGCAGATGTGTTTGTTTAGCCCCTGAAGCTGTATATTTGTGTGCATGGATGAGGTATTCATGCCCACAGATGTATTTTCCTCRAAGGGCTGCTTCATGAGCTTGTCTTTCAACTGGGACTTTGGCTTGAAGTCAGTTCTAGTTGGGTTAATTTGGGGTGGCAATCAAAGCTTTGGGGTGAAAGGACAGTCATTAGCTGGGTAAAGAGTGCTGGATTTGKCTGTTCAGAGCAATAGGGTGGGAAAGGGKAATCTTTGGGAAGCTGTGGGAATCRTTTAGGCCTGCTAGGTGAGGTAGCCTGARGAGGGCTGTACTGCATGTGCTGAGCGGTGCCCTGACAGGGGCTCGCAAGCGGCCACGCAAGGTGGGTATCTGTGTGCCAAGGTACCCGCGGCCAGGCAGCTGCCGGTGCCCCCTGCGCCGCGACGCAGCGAGTCCCCGCGGGACCCCATAACCTCCCCCGCCGGGCGCCCAACGGCCGCTCCGGCTAACGGCCCAACGGCCGCCGGCGGGGCGGGGCGGGGCGGGGCGG